>NW_008671461.1:0-37516 GCF_000695815.1 Acanthisitta chloris | reverse complement strand
TGTGCCAAAAGTGCTGTGCATGAAATAGTCTAGAGCCTCTGTAGGACCCTTCTTTCTGCCACCCTGCAGTGTCAGCAGTGGGATTTGATGGGCACTTGTCCCTCTTGTTCAGGACCAGAGGCACCAAACCCATGTCACTCAGACCATCAGTTGGTCACTAGGTAGTTAATTCAAGTAATTTAAACAGATTGGATTTAAATCAGTAACCTGATTGTCACCACCAACATCTTGAGTCAACTGCTAATCTTTGCATATTTATACACCTGTTTTTTTCTTATCATAGTTCTGAAAAAATACACAAAGGACTTTTTTTTTTTTTTTTTAACCCAAACACACCCCCTTCTGCTGAGATCAGGCCTGACAGCTATAACTTGGACTTGTTGGTGTATGTACATGCTTTGGAAACTACGTGGCAAATGCACAGACAATTTCTACTGTCAAGGTCTCACTGTTAAAAAATTCCCCAAGCAGCAGGCAGAGGAGCCAGCTCCTCAGCAGTGCCCGCACAAGTCAGGGAGATCAAGTGGGCATGAGGGGTACCTTCACAGCCTTCCCTGGCCCAGGATCACAGCGCACTCCCCTGTGCTTGCCCACGGTGCATTACCCTTGCCATTTTGTTGTGTGTTCAGAGGCTCTTTGCCAATTCCCCACTACTATATTGTAATGAGGTTCTGTTTGATTTCCATGATGAATCTGAGCGGCTGAGCCCAGAGAAGTCAAATAAGGGCAGGTACTTTATGCAACCAGATCTGAAGTGTGGCTGAGCTCGACTAAACCTAAAGGGGACAGCAAAGGATAAAACAGCTTAAACTGGCCAGGCCTTAGTGTTTTTCTTTCTTCTGCCTCTAATTCCACATTCTAAGCATCTTGGGCCTACAAAGAGCTTTACTGCATATGTCATTACAGCTTCTTTTCATTTCTTTTTTAATTTCTTACTAATATATTTGAAGTTAATTTTGAGTTAAATCCCACTATCTCCGCGGCTGCCAAAGAACCTTTGCTGTACTCCTCTGTGTACGGAAACGTTGTCAAAAAGCTCACCCTCCCAATTCACCTTTCCATTTCACTTTTGCATTTCACACTGAGTTCAGGTGAGTAAAATGGAATGTGAATGTTGTTCTCTGGGATATACCACACTATATGTAACTCATAACATGGTAAATCTTTGGAAAGTACAAAACATCTGGACCTCATGGCTTGAGTTCTTGCTTCATAGTGCAGTTCAAGTGAGCAAACTAATGCATGAATTTGCCATCTGTAATTCCTGCTTAGCTAAGAGATTAAAAACGAAGATTAGGATCAGAGCAAGGGAGATTTGCAGGTATTATGGGCAGATAAAATGCTAAATATTTGAGTAAGTAAAATACGTAAATGAATGTATTTAGAGTTTAGGACTTAACTTAATTTAACATATGTCAGGAATACTTCCAGTCAAAGCTCCTGTCAGCAGTTCAGGGGGTCAATAACAACTACTGAAAAATGTACTTCAGTACTACAGGAGATTAAGAGCAGTTTGCAGACATTTTGTTCTCAAGGTCTACTTATCCACTTCCATTCATGAAAAACCTGGCACCAGGCTGAGTGCCATCTGTGAAGCTCTGCATGACAGAGATCTGGTGGGGCACTGGGGAAAGTGTCTATTTCTTATCACATGTGTAATTTTTGCTACAAAAAAAGGCTGTGGAGAAACCTGCAAATCATCAAATATATGCTATCAGTGAAAGGCAAGAATAAACACTGTCCATAATGGCTAGCCACTGTCCAACTGCAATAAGGAAAGAGAGGTGGATCTCGAGGAGGTTGCTACAATAGGTAAAGCACTAAACTCCACAAACTTGAAAAATCAAGCATGCATAACATAGAAATGGATTGTTATCATCATACTGTTCAACGACCTGGAGCAGGACTGGTGATGTCAAGTCAATACGCTAGTGATCAAGAATAAAAGAATAAGCAAGAATGCCAAGGCATTTTTATTGATATGGATGGCACTGTAAGATACTTTAAAGGGCATTACAAAGCTAAGCCAATGAACAAATGAAATTAGCTGATGGAAAATATATGCTGGGAGGAATTTTTCAAGCACTTGCGTTAATTGTTATGTTTTACAACAGCAGCACAGCGCATCAATTGGATCAGCTCATCAAAAACCTCTGTGGACGAAAAGATAGAATGCATTGAAAAAAATAGAATAGAAACTAATATCTAGAATTTTATCATGTCATTATATTCAGTTATACTGAAACATCTTCACTTGGTATTCTGCTCTGCTCATTTTCCTGTGTCAGTTATGCTGCAGAAATTAATAAAGATTCAGAGTCTGGATATGAACTAATATGTAACTGTCCTGAGTTCAAGTGACAGGCTCTCCTTTTGACTTCTTGCTGAACTGATTAATGCAACTATTAATGAAAAGAAAATGAACCTAAGAGACAAAATGGTAATGCCATCTCTCCCTTCCTGATCTATTGAAGAAATTATGTCTTCAATTATGTAAATTAAACTATGGCCACTTTTTTTCCCAGGTCAATGAACACCCATGCCACCTTATTCTCCCCAGTCTTCAAAGTTAAGAAGGAATAGAGCACAGAAAAAAATCATGTTTCAAACGCTCCTACAAAAAGTCGCACTGTAAGAAAACTGTGTCAAAAAGCCACTGTTTTCCCTCTGGACTCATGTGATGGCCTGCAGCATAGCCTTGGAAATAGTGGTAGCCAGAGTCTGAGTAATTAGAAACTGTGTTGTAGATGATGGTAACAATGGTGTACCACGGTGTGCTAAACTTGTGCTCTTTGGTTACCACAGCTCTTGAGGAATTCAGCTAGGCAATCATATATATCAGGAGGCTTAGTGCAGCCAAGTCATAAAGAGGACAAATTGGCTGCAGATTAAAGGGTATTTCTTAGCATCCATTCACACTCATGGGCAGACAATGGTTTGCTAGTAAGGAGATGGCGAGGCATGTGTGAAAAATTATCTCTTTGGCAATAATTCTACTGGTGACAGATAATCAGAAATTTAAGTGTTATTCTCATCTTTGGAGAGTTCCTAAAATAATGGAGGATGCATAAAACCATTTGTATTTGAAGAGAGAAGCTAAATAATTTCATGTTACAGAGCAAGATGCACAGCACTGGACAGATAAATGATGAAATCCCAGTGCAGTCTATCTTGTGCAGTTGCCACACTAATTACAGATCAATTACTTCCCAGTTGTTTGCAACCTTATCAAAGAATAGTAAATTTACTGAAAGCAAAATGTGATGTCTTTCCATTATTACAGTAGATTTGTTGAAACAGCCCTGACATTGAGATTAATAAAAGCTTTCCCAGAGGTAATATGATCTGTATGCATATAGTCAGAATTGTAAAAGCTGAAAACTTGATCCTAGGCACTATCATAAAAACTTTTGCTTCTATTAATTGTTATCATGAAAACATCCTTAGTAAAGAGGAGGTGGAAGAAAGAAGAAAATGAGTCAGATGATAAACTAAAAGCTTGTTATTGAAACATAAAAATACCTTTTGCATTCCACAGATCAGATAATGGATGAGAGTGAAATACAAAAACTATGAAAATCTGCAATTCATGTTACAAGGAGGCTTATATTTCAGGGATTTTACAACTTTTTGGATGGGTTTTGTTTTAGGTTTGTGTTTCAGTTTGTTTCTTTTTTGGTTGATTGGTTGGTTTTGGTGAGTTTTGGTGGGTTTTTTTCCCTGTCAAAATCAGCCAGGCTTGGGGAAAAAAATAGACTCCATCTTGTGGACATCTGACTACAATTACTTAATATTTTTGTTGTTATTATAACTGTTTAAAATACCATAGCCATTACTTGTTACTGTTCTGCTCATCCAGGACAACCCAGACACTCTTATCAGGAGTGAAGCCTACTATACCATCTATGACTTTAGGACAGTTTGATGAACAAGTGAGTTCAAATTAGTCTGAAACTCTGGTTGTGTTCAGAAAGAAAAGTGATACAACTGGCCCTAACTGCTTTCCTTCAGGAAAGGGGACAACTTTTGGGCCATTCTTCAGTAGATAAACTCTGGAACATTCTAAGTTTTGTGCCCTTCTTAAGACTTGGCTTCTGGAGGAAATACTTGGCACACAGAATCAAATGGAACTGGACAATTAGGAGATCAGAATGCCATGCCTGACTGCAGTGCTCTCCTGTTATTCAGAGAAGACATCTTTGAGTGCCAGTTCTCCATAGCAGCAGTCCAAGATTAAACAGCCTTTCAGGATGCCAGGTTGCTGGTGGTTCAACAAATCCAGTTCAGGTAATAGCAAATTCTCCCCACTCCTCATTACTGTTTGTTTTTATCAGCTCAATAACTTTTTTGCATACAGTGGATAAGTACAGGCTTACTGATTTCTATTGGAGTTGTATCAGATCCCCCATTAAGAAGACTCCTTCCATTAACTGGCCATAGAGATGACTTGTATATTGAAACTAGCAAAACTGGATGCAGCTGCTCTGAATGTTCAGAAAATAACAATTAATATGTTTGCTGTTCCATGGCACTCTGCAATTTATTAAAGGGCAATAAAAGTTAATTTGTTAATGGTGGTAAAGTGTTTTAAAGCAAAAAAACCCACCTTCCAAACCCCAAATTAGAATGAATGTATTGAGCAATGCATTTCTCTAAAGAAAATTAATTAGGAAATAAAATGAACTATTATTTTAGTTAGCATATATTCCATAAAGTAGAAAAAGAACAAGGTTTAATGAGTAGGTAATTTCTCTTTTAACAAAAAAGTGCAAACGTGGCTCAATATGTCATACATTTACCAAGGACCAATTTGATCTTTTCAATAAATACAGCTTACGTCAAGTAAGTTAACAGCGTTTCATACGAAGATTCAAAATCCAGGTACCTTGAAATTCAGAGTGTCTAATTCACATGGCTCTGAGCTTATTTTATCAGGATGTGTGGACTATGCTAGGAGACTTGGAACTAGAGCTCAGGGTGAATCGTAAATGGATCCAGG
Organism: Acanthisitta chloris; assembly: GCF_000695815.1. Classification (NCBI taxonomy): domain Eukaryota; kingdom Metazoa; phylum Chordata; class Aves; order Passeriformes; family Acanthisittidae; genus Acanthisitta; species Acanthisitta chloris. The sequence continues at coordinate 32,517 of NW_008671461.1, read as the reverse complement.
TCCCTGAAATCTTCCTCAGCATTTCCTGTTTCACTTCAGCACTCCTTCCTTGGAGTTTTAGATCACATTCTTGAGTGTGTAATTCTTCTTCTGCATTTAATTCAAGTTTGCAAGACAGGATTTAACCCAAGAAAATACTTGGGCTAAGGTTCTGAAAGACTGACCGTTGATGTGTGCCCAGTCTCTCCTGTGGATCTATTCCCTAAGGATCTGGTAAGGTAACTTATCAAGGTAACTGCAACCTGTGATTTCTGCTGATGAGCCTTGAATTAGAAAGACACTATGCAGTCCTGGCTGAGATGTCATTGCTAGGACTCTCACAACCACTTGTTTCTCTGAAGGAGACAGAAACTAGTATTATAAATACTACATCAATGTGCAGAAAAGGTCACTTTTCCGTCTTTGCCCGCTATGGAGGATGTATCTTACTTCAGGTATTCTGACAGGGATTAATCACCTTTTGGGAGCTATAACTTGTGTAATGTACTGGGACTGGTAGTTTGTGCCAACTCTGCTCGAGGACCCTAAAGAGTTACACTAATTTCAGTGACTTACACAACCTTATGTCTGTCCTAATTAATTTTTATAGAGCAAGTGTAACTATTAACAATTTTCATGGTTTAGGATCACTGTTTGGTTAAATATTTTCCTTGCTTTAACTCCAATTAATACTTTGGAAGCTGGGAGTTTTTTGAGGAAATGTGAAGTTCTGACTCCAGAACTGACACCGGTGCCTACAGAACTGGCTAGAGCTGTGTTGCATCTGGCCCACAGACACTAGTGGGCAATTACAAAACAGAGCAATAGCAGTTTTACCTGAGACAAATGAAAAACCTGTTGAAGGGATGGTAAGACAAGAGAGGAAATTGCATAGAAAAAGAATGATCAACTGGCAGGAAAAACATACCAGTGAAAAATATGAAGTTTTTCAAATAATTGCCAGACACTTATGCAAATAATAGTAAAACTGGAAACTCTTTTCTTTACCTTTGAGCCACAGCATGACAGATTACAAGGTGGCACCAGTACACTCAGAACACAAACACAGAAATCATGACTCTCCTGGGGAACAACCACTCCATGGGAGTTCACTGACATGGCAGATCCCTGAGATAACTACTCTGGACATTTGAAAGATCTTTACAAACTTTTGACATCTCACAATATTTACAAGTTTGCAAATTGGAACAACAATAAGCATAGGATAGAAGCTCTGTGAGCCAGAAGACAGTCTCTTGTATGTTCAATACACTTGGAGTATCTCTGCAGTTCACACACTGATGCATTGGAGATCCTGAAGGCTCTGGTATGTGTTGTTGAATTAGGAGGGAAACCCTCTCGGTGGAACTCATGCCATGATCCAGCATAGCAAATCCTGTGCTGTTAAATCAAGGCTTTAAAGTGATTTCTCAGTATTCAGAGAGGCCTTTCCTTTTTATGCAACAATGGAAAATCATCTGGATAGACTCTGACCCTTAACCCACAACAGTGAATGTCTCAAGCATGGTACAACGGATCAGAGTTGTTCTTAGTGCCCTTTGCCCTTTAGCATGTCTGAAAGGCAAACTTCTCACAGAATCAGAGATAATCACTCCTGAATGCTTAGCATCCCTGGGGTTTCAGCTTTAGGGCATGAGGGGTGGAAAGATGACCTCCTGAGGACTCTCCAGCCCTTTTTCTTATAATTCTGTGACTCAAACTGTCAACTAGAGGTATTCCAATTAATTTTGAGCTGAACACAGGATTAAAGTGACTTATGTACCAAAAATATTGCCCAAATATTATTCATTAGCATGTAACTTCTATTAGTGAGCCAAGTTTCTTTCACCAAGTGGTTTTGTCGCTCAATATGCTAGAAGCATTCCACGCTGAGCAGATGCTGATTTTGTGTGTGGCAGGGTCACTTCATACCTAGGGTACTGAAAATCCAAAGTTGTTCAGAATTCTCTAAAGTCTAAATAAAGTCTTTCATTATAAGCGAATGAATAATGGTATAACAGTCATAGATCTGATTAAACCATTTGACACATATTACTTATTACCACATTGCATGCAATCACCTTGTCTGAAGGTTTGTCCAGGAGTTCTGGATCTTCTCAGGTATGGGGAAGCCAGTTGGATAGCTATTTAATATGGGTGGAGGCCAGTTGACTACTGAAAGCAGTAAGATTGGTAAGCCTGCATTTCACTTCTGCAGTTTTGGTGTGTTGGGTTTTTTCTGTCACAGTGCTCTAGAGGTCTTCAGTTTGGGGCATATGAGGAACAACGTTTATAATTAGGATGCCCTTTTGTGACAAAGGAAAGCTACATAGAGCCCCATGGATAAGCACATATGTAGGTCCTAATGATCCAAGCCAGAGCTTTGTCCTAGTCCCCTTGCTTACCTGCTGGCTTGCAGCTTAGGCTTGTGAGTATAAGCTTTTTTCCTTCACTCCTAGAAAAATTAAAGGGCCTGACTTTTACAGTTCTTAATAGTGCATGTGGCATGGCTCTAATATAGGAGGGAGGTTCTTCTCTTCCTTTCTTTCTTGCCCTACTATCAGATACATGTCATGACTGTGATTGCTTGCTCTCTGGATTGTGTTGTGGCTGCTTCTGACAAGTCCTGGGTATATACGAGGAAACTCCTTGTAGCTCTTCATGCTTTCTTTTCCACGTGGACTTACAGAGTGCACCATCAAAAACTGACAAATAGCTTGTTTTTCCTTTCACAAGCAAGTTAGAAGTCTATGAATGTTTGCGTTTTTTTAGGTGCCTGTGCAAATATCCTTCCAGATAGTGTCTGTACTGTTTTACGTTCCCTAACTTAAAAAATGGAAGCTCTTGAAAAGATGGTCTTTTCTAAGTCTTTAAATTCTGCCTTGTTCCTTGTGAGATGCAATGTGTATTAGGACCCTCTGACGGTCTCCAAACAGTAATTCAGAGGACCTGCTTGAAGCCCTGAGGGAAGGTTTTCCCCTAGATCCTAGAGAGACATGTGGGATTTGAACTGTCCCAACAGGACCCCAGATTTGTAGGGCTTTCTGTCATGGGGCCTGTTGCTGTGAACTTTCACTCATAATTTTTTTTTACCAGAATGAAAATCACTATAGAATTAATGTAATGCAATTACAAAGTTGAATATCCCTCAGCTCTCTACATTAGATGTATATATTAAGTTACCTAAATGGACCAGTGCCCAGTCAGGACAGCATTTTCCGGACGCCTGACTCACTGGTGGTCTAGGGCTGAAGTGAGCTAAGTAATATTGTAATAATTCTTACAAATTATTTAACAAATATTAAATTATTTTCTTGAAAGGCTTCTTCCTCCACTGCTGATTTGTATCATGGTGCCTGAAGTGCTCTGCTTCCATTTAAAGCTTTTTTTGCCTAAGCCTCTGCCTTCTGCTGCCCTACCTGTCTTGATCTTTTCGCAGCTGCCACTTCAGAATTTGAAGATAAGGGGCCAGCTAACATAGCAGCTTTTTTTTTCCATGGCCATTAACGTTTTTCCCTTTTTAGTGCCTTTTTTTTTTTTCTTAAAAAGGTACCTTTGTCTATAGCTTCCTGCTACAACTTCAAGGAAGAGACATTTATCTATTACCTTACTGCTGCACTGTGAAAGTCATGAATTATGTTCGTCTACCCAGATAGACTTTCACCCTGCTTTCAGCAGGTCTCCATTAACCTGCATCTGCCAAATTAAACTGACAGGTTTAGAAAAACTTGACACAACAGATTCTAAAATTAGGTCTGCTACAAAAATCAGAGAGATTGAGACCGTGGTTTCCTCCCTCTGTGCAGCTTTAGTTGAATCAGAGTGACATGATAATACAAAGAGGTAAAAGGGAGAAACAATGTTTCAGTCCTCCTTTATAATAGGGTTTTGTTATTCTTGCTTTAAATTTCAGTGACAAAAGTAGTTCAGAAATCACTAACAAGAGTTTTCTGACATAGATGTGCCTTGTGTTCCATTACCGGGGGCTTTATTCTTTTTTTTTATTCCTTTTTTTCTTTTTTTCTCTCTCTTTTTTTTCCCCCTGACTGTTCTGAAGACTTGCAAGGGCAGTATGTGGAGCGATTGTTGGAAAAGAAGGGAACATAATTTTAAAGAGAAATTGCCAAGTTTAATTGGCCAAAAATGGACACAAGCTAAAGTTCCAAAAAATGAAATCCCTACAGACAGTGTGTGTTCACTGTGAAGTGCTGTCAGGGAAATCAAGAATAATATTTTAAAAGGACTTTGGCCACAGTTCCCAAATGATCAGCTGGTTTAGCTGAAATTTTGATAGTGAATCCACCAACAGCTTTTAAAGTCTTCACCATACTTGAGAACACTGGGGTTAGCCCCATGCTCTCCTGGTGTATAGGACCCAGGGCAGGAACAGTTCCCAGGGTCTGGTACAACTTTGCAGGAGATGTCCTGCTGCTGACCTGTCAGAAATGATTGTCTTGCACTGAACATTTTAGCAAAGCCTCAGAGGTCTCAGATCTTCAGCTCTTGCTACTTTCAGCTCCCCTTTGCAGGAGTTATTTTTTTCTTAACAAAAACAACCCACCAAGCAAGCAAGCAACCAGCCAACCAACCAAAAAATCCACAAAACCACACACACACACAAAACCCCTCAACAAACCAAAAGTGAAAGAAAGGAAAAGAAGAAAATTGATTGTGTTGAGCTACTTGAACTCAAGCATACTGGTGTGCATTGAGCATAGCTCTGTGTCTTGAACATGAACTTGCACTTCATTGCTGCGAAACGTCAGGTCACTTCAGAAAGCTCCTTTGGAACCCTTCAAGAGGGAAACAATTTTATTGACCATGAGCTACTGTCTTCTGAAACTAAAGGAAACAGGCGCTGGCATAGCAAATCCAGGCTACCCCAGGATCACACATCATCTTCTCTGTATTGAACTTCCTCTCATAAAACTCCTGAAGGACTTGCTTGGTAGGAACACTGTATTAACAAATGTATAATGCAAAATCTTAATCTTCCTAAACATCTCTTACTTTTTGCCACAGAATTCTTTGCAGAGATCCACTGCTGAGGAAGCCTCTGAAATCCTTAAGGAGATGCAAAAGTTGAATAATTTTTATGTTCTAAAACCTTGGCAAACAGTGAAACAGACAGCACTGACTATCTAGAAATTAATTTTTAATACACAACAGATGACTCTTCATTTTCCTTTCTGAAAATGTAAATAAAAGCAAAGTTGCTATGTCACAAGCCACAGTTTGAAACAGAATTTCTAAACAATTTTGTTCATCAGTTCTACAAGAAGGACTCATGCTGTACAGCAACTGTTTCAGTTTGCAGAAAGCTGAGCCTGTTTGTTTTCTTGTTTCAAGAAAAGGACTACTGAGATTAATAAATCCAGAGGACCCAATTAAAGCCTCCCCCTTCTGATTGTTTTCTGGCGTTGCTGTTTTACAGTTTCTAGAGAGGCTGGGACCTGGGACTCTTGGTATACCTACCTAATAAATTGCTTGGCAGGTTGTGTTTTTGTGAAGGTGAAATCTGTCATTTCATAGAGGGTCAAACTGAAGCTGCACTTTGGAATAGGGAAAGCATCTTTTTACTCCACAATACCACTGCTTTCACTGAACAGCAGTCTTGCACTGTTCTTCACTTGGGGTGATCTTTAATGCAGTGAATGCCAATATTTTAGCATGTTTAAGTTTTGTATTAATTACTTGTCAATATTTAGTTAGTTTTTCAGGATTTAACACTTTAGAGCAATGACAACACCACATGTTATCATGCGGTTTCCCTGCAAATGAACATAGCACGTGCAATTATAACAGTCTGTCAGAATGGTTTTAGGTTACTTTTATCCTAAACAAAATATAAAGCTGAACTATCTGGTGGTTGCTTTATCAGTCTTCAAATGAGTAACAGCATCACTGAGCAAATGAGTTTTATGTTGATGCATGATACAACATGGTCTCACTGGACTTAATTTATCTGATGTCACCTAACATTTTCCACTGGGTATTTCTAAATACTAATGGAATTGTTCAGATTTCTGCCTCCCATTAAAGACTAAAAGAAATTTTGATTCTAAACCAATAAATCTTCACTCATCAGATTTTGTCTGGTTTTGTTTATTTTTCCCCAAAGTGAGTAAGGACTGTGTTGGAGATTTTATTTTGGTCAGAGATCAGTGCCAAAACCCTAGTAACTCATTATTATAATTTAATAAACAGCTTTAAGAGCAAATTATTCTGTTATCTTTCTGAATGGCCTGTTGCTCTCCATATTATATTATAGAATGTGCAGTTCTCAGTATGTGCACAGATTTTCCTGGGCACTTGCACACATGTAACTTGGGCTGCATAAATGTACTCAATTAATATAATAACATAATTAATATAATAACATAATTAATCAATATCATAAATGTATCTCAAACAGGGTTGCACAGGACCAAAAGTAGATCTTTTACCAAGATTATGTTAACAACCTTTAGAATAGTTGAGATTCAGACCTTTTGAAGTCAGAATTCACAAAAAAGGGTATTTTTTTTTGTTGCATGATATGTATTTCTGTATTATTGTGTGATAAGAATACCCTCCTATAGTCCATATCATATTTTTTAATTTTATGTTTTTTTCCACAATCATATTCCCCTGTGCACATGTTGTAAAAACTGGATGCAATATGTTAGTTTACTATTCAGTTAATTTAAAACTCCTGTGAGCTGGTCCAATTTAAACAACTGTAGGAGATCAGACTGAAACAAAGAAAAAAGATTACCTCCTCCAATGCCGACTTTCAAATTGGCTGAAGGACCCCAGAGATTAAACGATGGATGTGTGGTATCTCTCTGTTAGGATCATTTTTTATTTTTAATAGAAAATTTCTGACTGATACAAAAAGGTCAAGCAAGTTAGTGTCTAGCAAAGTATTTCTCATGTGGATAAGGCAAGGGGAAAATAAAAAATCCCAAGCATCATGCAGTACCTCAATCCCCTTACATGAGCCAAGCATCTTTGAAGCTAGTAGTAATTCATCCACCTATGGATCTACATCTGTTAGCTTAATAGGTGACACAAGGCAGGATTTTAAATGAGTCTAACCCAATAACCAGACTTATGTAATAGGCTTTTCAGGGAGACAGAGAAGGAAGCCTTAATGTTAAGAAACCCTAGCTCAAAGTATCAGTTCCAGTAGCTCCAATGGCTAACACTAAACCTTTCTGTCTGTCTGTCAGTATAACTTTCCTTTGTGGTTGCTTTACTCTGGCTATCACATTTGCACTAAGGTTCCTTTTGCCCTCCTGTTAACCTATGTGAATGCACAGGTGTGTGCATAATACATTAACAAAGAATTACTATTATTTCAAAGAATTTCTTTCTCATGGTTGTTGAAAAAAAGTGCACATCACATGCAACTGTTTTTCTTAGTTACTCGTGAAACGTTACTGATATTATGTGTCTTACTCTGTCACTCTACATTAAAAAGCGTAGTAAGGAGTAAGTTTCTGTAACTTGGTTGACTATAATAAAGCACGTGTCTTGTTTTCTTTTACAGGACTGATGAGGCAGAACATGATTTTTTCTTCCTGTACACTGGTCTAACTCCATCGACTTCAGAAGAATTACTCTTGGTTTATTCTGGTAAGAGATGGAGCGGCAGCTGATTTTCCACTCTAGATGAGTTTCTGACACAAAAGTAGAAATATTATATGTATTGAAGAAAAAAATATGGTATGCACAAGTGGAATGTCCCACACAACTCAGTTAGTTTTACTTAAGAAATGTTTTCTCTCAGAAAACGCCAGTAAACTACAGCAACATTTTATTTAATGGTGTGGAAAAATTCCACAATATAGCTGTATGAGAAATGTATTTAATTTTCTTTTTTTAAGCAAGTCAGCAAGTAAGGCAAGAGTGCATATTACTAAGTTTGCTAGCACAGCCTAGAAGAGCATATTGAAAGATCCCCTGTAATGCACAATTGGATGCAATGCTAAGATGGAGTGTTTTGTGCAGCTGAAGAGCACTTTACTGAACTGATTGGTTTCAGATGCTGTGAATCTCCAGCCTTGTTATTGGCAGACATTAAAACAACAGTGTAAAGCTTTTGTCTCTTATTCTTTCCTGATTATACAGGACATGGTGGGACAGAATAAACATAGCAAGGCATCTTTGTGATGGAGACACTTTCACCAATAAATACAATCCTGGCATAGGGAGGCACAGCTCTTGTTGACTTCAGTCAGTGCTATGCTGGATTACTCTCAGGATGAATTTGATCCTCAGTGTCTTTCTAGTAATGAGTGCTCTGGCAAGAGCACTAAGCTCTACAAGCAGAGAATTAGCAGCTTCAGCATTATCCATGTTGTCAACACACATGGAGAACAAGCAGGAGGCAGAAAGAAAATGTAGTGTGTGCTTTACTGGTTTGCAAATATACACTGATTAAATCAGCAGCAACACACTGCAAAGTTAAGACTCTTTTCTGCTGCTTTGTAACTGTACATAAATAATACATGTTTAATACAGTTTAAGGCATTTATTGAGATGTATTAGCTGCATGGAAATGTAGGTGGCTACACAGTGAGGACTGTAAGAGGACTAGATGTGATGCTGTCTTTGAGAGGTATTCACAGTGCTAAAAAACATTTCATATATAAGACTTGCAAAGCAATATGTATCCTACCTTGAAAGTAGATTGCCATCTTAACATGAATAAGGAAGCTCACGTTGGCAGTACAAGAAGTCTGGAAATGTTTACGTATGTTTTTGTTAAAACTGCTGTCTTTAATTCCTGTCTGAGCTCCAAGCAAAGACTTTCCATTCAATATGATTTTATTTCATGACAGGGCAAGGAGGGCCACACTCAGAAAGGGCAGACTAAATTTTAATAATCTCCAAATAGAAAAAAAAATATTCAGACAGGGAAGGAAAAAAAAAAGAACAAGTAAAAAAAGAGCCAGCAGCAGGCATCAAATGAGACAGCAGGAAGTAAAAAAAGAAATTGACAGCCAGGGACAGGTGAGAAAAGAATAGTAACAAGCATATCAGGTTTTCAGAGATGTGTCCTCTCTCCCCTCTCTTTCTCTCTCCTCTCCACACCTAGCAACAAGACCACTTACAGACAGCACTCCCCTTCCTCCTGGTGCATCCCTCTGGCCTGGGTCCAGTAGGACTTGGACCAAGCTGGGGACCCATGGGAGGCAGAGAGGAGACAGCTGAAAGGGTGCTGGCTGCTCCCCCTGCTCTCTCGAGTGCTCCCTCCCTTCTGCCTCATGTCATGGCAAGCAGCTGTGGTTTGCCCGTGCTGTCAGCTGGGTGGGCAGCACCTGTAGTGCCAGGCCTTATCCCACACCATGACACAGAGCAGATATTAGTCCCAGAGAGATCTGTCTGAATTCTTGTGCATTTCTCTGTCTTTCTTCCTCTGTTCTATCATAGTTTCTTTATCTTCTTCTTTGCTTTTCCTATATGTGTCCCAGACCATGGGCCTGCTCTTATCACCACTTTTCTGGAGCACCAGACACTTCCTAGGATGCTGGATAAACAACAGTCTTCTGAAAAGTCCTTATGTGGAGTGTATAGGATGGCTTGACAATTTTTTTTGGTGTTAATCACATATAACTCTCTGAGATTTGATCTTAGATAACTATGAAAAAACCCGAAAATGGCTGTTAAAGGTCAGGAAAGTCTGTACTCTGGCTACACGTGGGTTCTGACTGAAGCTTGAGGAAATCATATACCAAAGACAAAGGAAAATATAAATTTTTGGACAGAGAGAATAGGGCATGAAGTTTTGTTGCATTATAACACCTGAAAAGAAAGGGGCTTTCAGCCAGTTAGGGTTTGTTTCTGAGCTGGATGAAGCTATGCAAGCTAAAAACTACTGATTAAGTCTTTTCAGTATAACTCCACTGGGAAGGTATTCCACATATGTCTGTGGACTCAGTTCTGTGAGTTTATCTGTATAAATGGTTTATAGAAATAAATGTCGTGGGCACGGTAAAATGAGAGATACATGGAGTTTCTATTATGAATAATGCAAGCTTATCAGAGATAAAAGAACTGATGAATTATAGCTATAGTTTCCATATTTACTACTGCAAGTTCTAATTTTTTATCCTGTGAACAAGTAAGCTGTGAAAGGATGGATTAATTTCTGATAAAACAAGAGCCGATATAAGCCCTGGTGCAGAATGGAGAATATTTGGATTGTTTATAGCATGCAATTAGTTTTTCTCCCTAATCTCCTGACCTTTGCTGCTGATAGTAACTCAAGACTATCCTCTCAAATGATGTGACACTGCAAAGTAAAATGTACCTTTTCCTGGCAAAGGTGATATAGGACAAAACAAGATGAAAATATGTCTTATCCTAAGCTATAGGTCTTCTGCCAAGTTACAGAAGCATAATTCCCCTGCTAGTCTTTCTTTTAAGGCACTAGAGATTTAAAAGTACACTCTGAAAGCAGCATCTGAATGTCATCTAAACTTGTCTATTTGATGCAGCGGAAATCAAACAACACACAGTGCGTGAAGAAAAATATATACTTAACCATGAGGTAGTCATTGATTCAGAGAGTGGTTGTTGGAAGAGTCCTCTGGAAGTGATTTGGTTCAGCCTCTCCCCTGAAGCAAAATGATCACCAGCTGTAGAACAGGTAAGGTATGACTTTGCCTAGTCAAGTCATACAATCTCTCACTATTCCAGTGCTGCATTTATGACCTTTTTAGGAACTTTTCCCAAACACTTAATCTGAACCTCTGAGCTGCAGTAAGGGTTCATTGTTCCTTTTGATGTTATTTTCCTCTAAAGGAAAGAGTTTGGGTCCATAAAATCATAAATTTCCTTCCAGCAGTTGTAGACTGCTCTCAGATGAGCTCCTCATCACACTGAACAAGCCTATCTTTCTCAACTTCTCCTTGAAGGTCATGTACTCTAGGCTCTACCTATCTTGGTAGCTTCTGTTTGACACACTTTCTCTTAACCCTCTTGATCTGGAATCCAAAACTGGATACAGTATTTTAACTGCAGTTTCATAAGGGCCAAGAAACTATGTACAGTAACTCCCCTTGACCTGCTGGCCAGGCTCCTCCTCATGGACAATGTGAACTTTCCATTATTTGTGATGTGACTGCAATGCTGGCTTGTATTTTCCTTGATATTCATTACCCCTTCAAGGCATTTACATCAGGGCTGCTACTCAACTAGTCTCTTCCAGCCTGCATTTGTGCATGAATTAGTCTATTATGTCCATGTACGCTTCTTCAGATACCTGTTTACCAGTCTTCAAGTTTCTTGAGGTTCATTAGGACTGAGGTTTTAATTCCAGTTTAATAATCCCTTCCCCTTATTTACTATCATTCACAAATTGCTTTCTTAGCATTCATTTTACTGATTAAATTATTGAAGTGTATGGGCCTCAACTCCATTTCTTCCTAGTTGCCAACTAGATAGGAAGCTACTGTTTGTTACTAATTAGGTTGTCTTATTCATTCTACAACAGGCCCATGCTTTCCCCACCTTCCTTTTGCTACTGACACACTTAGTTAAGTTACATTCCTCCTAGTCCAGGCCTGGATTTAGTTCCATCTGAACTTCGGCCTCTTCCCTAAGTACTTCAGCAAAAATACTTTATATTTTACCCGATCGCTACGGGTGACTAAGGCATGTGATATTTTTTCTAAACTGTTTTTCCTGTTATATCCCCAGGGTTCATCAGTCTTGATCCAAAGACCATCAAAAGACAAGCCCCAGATTTTATACTGGTGGTGTCCCATGAAGAAACTCATTTATACAGAATCCTCCCTCCTCTTCTTCTCTCCCCCTAAAGAAGCACGTGCTGTCCCACTCATTCTCTCTGACTCTGTTCACATTGTAGCCCTGCAATCAGTCTTGACCTTCCAATTCTTCCTGAGTGTTGCTCTTCCTGACTATTGCTACATACAGTTTGGTGTCAGAATGCATTTTCCTCTGAGCACAGACTTGATTCACTGGGTAGCTGACTCTGTCACAGAAATACACTAGCTGTGAGAAAGCTAATCAAGAAGCTGATCAAAGATCAGAAGCTTGATAGGGAAACATGCTGAAAGTGAAACAACAATGTGTTCTTAATAGACAACTCTGACCCTCCAGAAATAGCCACTGGCTCTGGGTGATGCCTTGCCTTGATCCCACAAAGAAGGCAAATTTTGTGATGTACACACCAGTAATACTCCCAAGTGGCTGAGGCGTGGCACACTTTTTTCTAATCTACGTCATTTCCCTCTTAAGTCCATGTATCAAAGCTTGAGAGCAGACAGCTTATCACTTGGATGACTACAGAGTTATCGTTAAGTCACAGCATGAACTAGCACCTGTCCCAAGATTGGTGAAGACTTAGTAGAAACATGTCCATTTATAAAAGCAAGCAAATTCTTGAAATAGAGTCTTCAAGAGCTGTTGTCATCACTGCTGTATCTTGCAGACTGATTTAGCTGCTATTCATGGACTACTGATGTTTGTCTCTAAATTGCATGAAGTTGTAAACACAGGAGTCTCATCACCTCATCTTCACCAGCATTACTTAGATAAATTATTTCTTTTTAATGTGAGCTCTGAAAGAAGCAACAAACCTCATCTTCCTCTGCCAGCAGTTCTTCTACATTAGGTTGAGAAAAAGGCTTCAGCTTCTGTCACATTCCATGGTGTATCATGGTGTACCAACACAAAGTAAGTGCCTCACAAGCTAAAGCAATGTTTACAAGTAACTTCCCTTTTCCTCTGCTTTTGTCTATTGACAGAGATAAGACACTGTCCTAGATGCTTTGGTCTGATCTAGCAGGATTAATTTCATTTTATTTTCTTGCCATCATGACTGAAAGTAGAGCCTAAAAGGGCAATGCAAGGGCCCTGTCTGCTACATACACTGCCTTACTGCAGGCACTTACTTGCAACCTATGAGGTTGTGCTCTGTTTCCTAGGTATTTGTTGGCTGCTCTCCATGGACTTAGGACTTTATGAGGGGGAGGAAAAAAAAGTGTGAACGATAAGCCAAAATTACTGCTGTTTGTGTTAAATGGGGCTACAACCACAGTAAGGGAAAGCTGCAGAACAGAGGTGAGTGGCTGCAGTGACAGAAAATAGCAAACATTGTTCTTCTGTCCATAGATATGGACGGAACTGGGGAAGAGGCTGAAACGCAGTGCCTTTTGGTACAAGGGTGCTGTCAGCATGATCAGTAGTTGTAGTAACAACACAGACAACACAGACTCCTGTGGACTGCTCACAAACCCCACAAACTTTCTCCATTCAGATCAGTTCTCCAGGAATAGAGGGCCAGTTTGGTTTAAAATATGCAGTCTTTATATTTTTCTGTACTTGTGGTGTTGAAATGGTCAGTATCCCTTCTTATTTTGTGATAATAAGGTTTTGGGACTAATTGATCAGAAGACTGCACTTGAGGTATAGCATTCCATTGTATTCAGATAAATTACTTTCCTTAATACTCAGATATATTGTACTAGGAAAATAGGACAACTTGTAAAACATAAAAATGCAAGCCAAATAGATTTTCCCCTTATTAACTTGAGAGGTGTGTGTTAATCATCAGTTTTCTTATTTATTGTAATACTAATTTAATACTTTATGAAATATTTATATTTTGACAGTCCTTCTCTATGTCTCCTAAGGCATATTGCAAAGTAACTTGCGTTTTGCGCCATGTTCAGGATTGTCCTTTCATAGCAGAAATAGCAAGCAGTTCTTGTGCAATGGAGTAGATCATGCTTTATGATGGTTTAAGGTAACATGGGGTGAAGGTGGCCCAACTATAAAAACATTGGGTTTATCTGCTGCAAGATAGTTTCTCATATGGTGTGTTGCGTTGTCAGCTGTATTATTTTTTCATGCACTGAGACAACTGTGTCTACCCATTGTAGCAAAATGTTTAAATACCTATATAAAAGCTGGTATGTTTTTGTATCATAACACCACCACTACAATTACAAAGTCTAAATATTCTTTACTATGTTTTCTCTTAAACAACCTGTGAAGTGCTTACTGGATTTTAAAATTATTAGATCAACCCAATGACTTCTGTTTACCTACTGAACAGGAACAGCTACTCTACAGATACAAACATTATAAAAAGGTGGGCACTCCTGTAAAAGGTGATTTGGAAAGCCTGCACAAATTGCCAAGGGTCACCATGCACTTCCTTTTGTCTTGTCTACCTGGAGCAAGACCTCTGCATATGCTACTAAAAGCTGATGCAGCTGAAGACTTACTTGGATTTGGTTTGAGCTGGTGACCACTGCCTGTGACCATTCACCTTCTCCATTCTAATGCAAGTTACAAGTCAAAACTCACCTGAGGTCAGTTTCAGAAAAGAAATAACATCTACTTTCCCAGATGTGGGTGCTCCTGAGGATTCACAGCACTGTTTTATTCTTTTGCTGTGTGACAAAAGGATATTTGTATTGTGCTGTGGATGGAACGTTTCCTACCTTTGTATTCCTCTGTAGATACATACAGAGGTGTCAGATCCAATTGCCACCATCTCTAAGCACAAAATGCTCAGGAACAAAAGTAATTTTATTTTTTATTTTTTAACAGAGAAGCAGTGAGCGGGTAGGTGATGAACACACACTTGGCAAGCAACTGGCTCAGTGCACCAAGACTCCTGCCACAGTAGTAGCACAGATTTAGAATGTGCAAGGGTATATCTATTCACTGTGGCTAGGAAGAAATGAGTAAAAGTAACAGAAAGACTAATTTTGTGCCTGGTAGGCTAGTATCTTTTTTGCTGCTGTCTCTTATTGACTAGATCACATTGACTGTGATGCTTCAAACACTGTAATTCATCAGACAGATGCTGACTAGCTACTTGTTCATTGTTTATTTATGAGCAGGGAAAGATTTCCAAAGGTGTTCTGATAATTTAGAATACAGCAATCAATGTGTATATATTTTTTTAGGTTACAAAATAATAAACCTAAGTTAAATTATATTTTGTTGTACGAGTTAGTAAAAAAAAAATTCTCAAGGGGCAAACAAACTGTTGTTACTGAAAGAATTACCTATTCAGGATGGACTCAGCTGCCTAACTCCTCATTAACTATTTATTGGTTCCTTAGAAAGAAAAATCTACTATACAGTGAATTCCCATCAATATTTAATATAGCAGTGCCTGGAGTGCTGGACTGAGTTTCTCACTTTTGCAGATGGCATAAGCAAAGTATATACCGCCACATCTCTTAATGGGGAAAAATCTCAGATAACTCCCAATACTTCTTTCTTTTGTTAAGGTTTACTTTATATTCTTAAAATAGTTAATGATCTGTTGCTGAGCATTTCTGCAGGGTTCATGCTACTCTTTTCCTTTCACACACACAAGGGCACTTACTGATCATCAAGCAGCTTCATCTGAAAGCCGAAAACTACACCATATTGACTTAATGCTACCATCTTCTGGTTTGGAAAGCATCTTTGCTAGCCCCACTAATTGTCCAATTTTTAGATTATTTTTTATGTGATAAAACTATCTGAGCTCTTTTTGTCTTGACTTAGCACACTATAAAATAATTGCAGTGTCTTCATTAACATAATTTTCTTCGGTTCTAGAATCATCCATCATAGTCAGAAAACTCCACCAAAAGCTTGCTAGCTCTTTTGCTGTTTCTGTACTGTCTGCCTGCCTGTCTAGTTCCTAATAATAGATATTCTGCCATCACAGTTAAATTTACAGCTGCCAGATTACAGCTAAATTGGTTTTCATCATGCTTTTAGCTAAACCTCTGTTCCCAAGCTCTTCCATTTTTCACTGTCCAGGCCCAGTTCCTGACCTAGGGACAGGTCAGCAGGGACAAAGAAACCTATTAGTATTTTACTCTTGCAGTGTCGTATCTGTCTAACCTGTCCTGAAACAGAAGGGCAGGAACTTCCTTGGCACTGCTGTGTGGCAGAAGGCTGTCATGACATTTGTAAAGTGGGAACTTCGTGATGTGAGATGCTGCCAAGTGAAGAACATTAAATGATCCTGGTCTCAGCAGCAACAGCTAAGCCCAAGAAAGGTAGTGGGGTTTTTTATAACCTCAAGGCAGCAAAAACTGCCAGGAACAGGTGGAAGAAAAACAGTAAAATGTGAAATTTCTAAAAGATTAATAAATTAATTCAGATAAATAACTATTTTTAATGTTACCCAAACTGTCTATTATTATCTTAGTTACTCCATCACCCTATTCACTGCAACCTGATGACTGCTTTCAAATATCTGCAAAAATACCATGCTCTAAGCTGAAGATAGCCAAAATATTTTTCTTCCCAACAGACTTATACACAGCAGCCTATTCATTCCCACTTGGGCATGAAGTAATCCCCATTACCTAGCTGCCACAATAGGTGATGAGGCAACAGACCTACAGCAAAAAAAAAAGTTATTTGCTTGTTCTCAAAGCTATCTGTCATACACAATAATCTGCTAAAGCCTTAGCAGCCAGTGGTG
The DNA here is from genome assembly GCF_000695815.1 of Acanthisitta chloris. NCBI lineage: Eukaryota > Metazoa > Chordata > Aves > Passeriformes > Acanthisittidae > Acanthisitta > Acanthisitta chloris. Next base: position 16,076 of record NW_008671461.1, on the reverse strand, counting down.
ATGTGATATGAATGTGGCTCTTTTGATCTGATTTCTCTTATAGACTCAAAATGTTTTGCCTTTTAATTCCTTTTCTCTGGCTGCTCATATAGCTCCACGATGAACACACATACTCTCCTTGTTTCATTTTAAAGCCATTTGGGAACACAGTGGCAACATGCCATGAAGACTGGGCTTATTCCACTTCATTCCACTTACTTGACTGTTCCACTTCATTCTTGGTGTCCTCAAGATTTATTAGAAAGTTTTATCTTATGTAGCGCCTAGTCCTTCTACCAGACGTACATGGACTCTCTTAGAACTCAAAGCAATCCGTCTGTCAGAGAAGTTGCCAATGACCTTTTTACAATATTGCTGACCTGTTAATCTAGAGCTGTCAGTCACAATGCAGAACTCCTTGTATGTCTGGCAGGAGATTCTTCAAGACCACATGGTTTGACAAAAAATGGCTATAATTAGCAAGACATACAAAAATTTCTTTGCTACCATTAGAAATAATCGTATCTTACAAAATTTAGCAAAATTAATTATGGTATTTACCAATTGCTGTAATTTATTTCAGGATGAGGTACTTGACTCAGAAAGTCAGTAATGCCTACATTGCTTTTTATATAGGTCTTCTCTGGGGACAATATATTGCATATCTAATAGAAAAATCAAGCCAAAATCAAAACAGATGATCATGATATATTTAGCAAATTTGATTTGTTGGCTGGAAAATTCTAGAGCCATATACTAGTGAAAAGAGTTATAGTCAACAGCAGACAGCAGGAAATTATTTAGGGGCATTATCTAAAATGTCAGTTTGTACTGAAAATCCCTTGCATCCCTATCTACTACCTACGGTTTATAAACCAGATCTTACATTTATATATGCCAGTTTGCCTACTTCGCAAATGCACTTGAGCATTAATGAAATGTATGTAATTGTATATTTAATGTTAGTTAAGATGCAGATTGAACATATATTTATTTTCCTGTCTTTCCCCCAGCTAGTGAACTACAATGTGCTGAACAATTAGTTTTCATGCACAGCTCAGTAGTTTGGAAGAAAGTAGAACTTATTATCCTGACTATTATTTCAGGTAAACTATTTTTCATTAGATTTGGGGCTTGATTGCCATCATGAGTTTCCATTGCATACTCTGCCTTTTAAGAAACTGGTAGGACATTTCAGAATGGAAGCTTCAGCTTGGATTGAATCATCAGAAATGAGCAGCCTATAGGCATAAGTGTGACAAGGAATGGGAGTGATGGGACATCCTTGTCTGAAATTCTACTGCATTTGAGGGTTAGAGGAAGAAGGAAAGACCTGTGACATAGCTTAAATCACCACCTGACTCCTACATCTTCTGCGTACAGTTGGAAGCTGGAAAGAATCGACACTGTGCTACTGGAGGAGGATGGTAAGCAGTAGTAGAAAGGGAGGGCACTGTTCTGTTTGTAAGGAGCCTTGACTTTTTGCGTCCATCTATGACTTACTGTGTTCAAGAATACAGATTTTTAGCATATATTCACTTAAATGTAGGTACACAAATACACATATTGGCATGCTCACCTTGTGATAACATGTTTATAACCTTTCTGTGATAGCAACTGTTCCTAGCTGCTTGTGTACCACTGATTCACTCAGGCATTACATGTATGTGGTCTGCTCAGGTCTTCAAGCCAGATGTAGTAACAGTATTATGTCAGAATTTGCTGGAATAATTCATTTAGCCTATTTATGCATTTGTAAAGCTATTAGAATAATTCAGAGTCAAGTGTACTTCCCAGAGGAATACTGTGGTCTTAGATCAGTATTTACTTTAAGATCTTTGCCTGAAAGGAGGTAAAATAAAACTAAGCTGGGTTTTAAGCACATCAGTCTTGGTTTGTTCATCTCTGCTGTTTAAGATAGTCTAAGAGAAAGGGCCATAATCCATTTAGACAATGGATTTTTTCAGAAGTTTTTTTTGATTAAAACACTTCTCAAATTTGACTGACACTGGTTAGTGGCCTTAGTGATCTTCCTATTACATTAAGAATGTATGAACAGCTGCACCATGTCAGACAAAAGGTTTGACATGTCCAGTGTTGTGTCATGAGAATGTTGTCAGAACACACAGGAGAAAAAAAACATCAGGAAAGGATAAGCATAAAAAACATCCTGGATGACAAATGGTCTCTGATTTTACTGGTACAAGTACTTAGTCTAACATAGAGGTCTCAACGATATTTTGATTATGCTGTCTGCTTCTTCAAAATGGTGTGATACGTGTACAACAGCCTATACCATCCCTGCTGTTCTCATCCCTGATGACCTCACTAGTGCATTAGCTAAAGTGCATCTATCTTAACATAATTGTTTTCCTCTCTCTGTAGAAATAACTGCAAAATCACTAAGGGTCAGGTCACATCAACTGTAACTGATCAATGAATCCCTACAATAGAAGAAGGCTCAGAGGAAATCGGCAAAGACACAGGTTCCTGAGGCTCAGGGAAGAAGACAAGGTGTGACCACAGCTGTTGTAAAGAAAGCAGGACCTACCCCAACACAAAAGGGACATGAGAGTGGCCTTTGGATTAGATCAATGGCTCTATCAGTTGAGTGGATCAACTAGTTGTGTAAATGGCATTCCATAAGTTAATCAAAACAGCTTGTATGTCTTTCTAAGCCAGCCGCACCATCTTAGGAGAAGCACACAAGTGGCTTAGCCCAACATAAGAATATAAAAACTAAGCAACCAACAAACCAAACTTTGAAGAGACCAGCAGACAACAGCTGGCTTTGACCAAGCTCCCCAGGGATTCAGGATACCCAACACCATGTTGGTAACACTTGGATATAGACACTTGGAACGGGAATCATGTTTTTATTGTTATTCAGCTGTGTACTGAAATTGCTTTATTATCCCTGTGTTGCATTTTCAGTATATTGCTGTATTACTTGGCTGAATCAAAATCCCCTGTAACATCAAATATCTTAAAATATGTAAATTTGGTATTAAAACATGAGAACTGACCACATGTGGAATATCTGAAAGAACCTGGCCTGAGAGTATTGGACACTAACATCAACCTAGTACAATAGGACAGAGGCGAAACTAATTTTGATCGTTTTGATTTGAAATGTCTTCTAATTAAATTCAAACACACACATTGCAAGATCGTAAATGCCATGAAAGAAGAGCAGTTGTTTATAGATACAGCTAGAAAGGATAGCATAAGATTAAAGAGTGAGGAAATGTAGTTTAAATGTCAGAATTAAAATCTTCATGGTTAGATCTTCAACATTATGGCACAGCTTCTGAAGAGTAAGTAAAAATTCAACTCTTGGCATTTGAAGCTCTGCTGGCAAAATTGCTAGGAATGACCCAGAGAAAGTCTGTCCATCTCTGTTTTCTACAGCAGGTAATTTATTTTAAATCTGTATATGCTTTACTGTATTGCTTTTCTAACTCTAAAAGAGCCTTTGGTTTGGGGTTTTTTTTTGCCACCAATGCCTTTACACTACTTTAAAACCAGGACAAAGTCAAGAATATAATCTATGTTATTAAATGGGGAAAAAAATCAGGCTACAGTGTTCTAACTAATGCAGAATAAAAAAACCTGAATAAAATGCAGTCTACTCATTGTTGTCTCAACAATGAGTATAAACATGGAGGTCCCAGAGGAACAGAGCAAGGAGACAGTGTTTTTAAATATTGTCCTAGAGAGTTTGAAAGAAATCAAAATGCAAGAAAGGAACAAAGGAAAGAAATGTGGGAAAGCAAAAAAGAAAATGTTTCTGTGAAAGAAATTCTTGCGAGATGCACTTTTTGCCTGGGTATCACAGAAGCACTAAAGCATGTAAAACTACAAAAGTATGGTACATAGTAAGGCTACTGACTCATAACTTTAGTCTCCCAAAAATAGTAAATGTATCCCTGTGATGGGGGAATACACAGATTTTTACTCGCCATTCCTGTGAACGAAGAGTCTGTTGTTCCGATATATGATGCTTAAGTGGATTAAAATGTAGCAAAATGTCCATTCATGCTACTCTTATTTAATTACAAACAATGGAAGAGAAAACATTGGTCATTTTGGCAGACCAATAGGCTAAAAGGCTTCATTAATAGCTACGGCTTTTCTCTTTAGGGTGACTAATCAAGTGGTTATGATCCTCTTTATCTATCTGATTCAACTTTATTCATAGATATAAAGCAATGCTTAGAGGTGTAGGTAAAGTAATACTTATCTATGAGAAGCAAGAGGATCTGTGGCTTGCTGAGTCCATTTGCATCCAGTTCCAGTATCCACAATAAAAAATGCTGAAAATTGTGAAATTGTTCTGTGAAGAACTACAGAAATTAATGGAAAAATGAAAGGCAGGTTATTACTGAGCTCCTAGATTCACTCAGCTGGTCCAGTTTATCAATAGATTTTTCAGTCACGGGGAAACATAAGCATCAACTAGAAGAAAAGATAGAGTATGATAACAGAGCACTTATATATAGCAGACAAAGGCTAGAAGAAATCAAAAGGGATAAAAGCCATACCTTGACAAATTTGATCCAGCTAGTTTTATAGCATCACTAGCTTACAGCTGTCCAGGGATATCAGATTGTCCATCCCTCAGATTTTTTTTAAATTCAAGGCTGGACATGATTTGAGGAGAGAGATGCTTCAGCAATCACACAGTCAAATGCAGTAAATTTATAGGAACTATAACATTTAAGAGCAGATAAATTATTACAATAGTCCTTTTTGGCATTTTAAATTCTGAGCTTTAAAGTAATTTTTAATTTTTTTTAATTTAGTGCCTTTCATCCAAGGGATTTTAAGTGCTTAACAAACACTGATTAATTAATCCCCTCAACACTTGTGAAAAGTAGGTAATTATTACTAAATCTGCTTTTCAGATATGTAAGCTGTTAAATGTGAGGTTAAATGATTTGTCAAAGGTTGTGGAACAAGAAAATATCAGACCTGGACTGCTGGAAAATCTATATTGTGAGTACTCATAACTATGACAACTGAATTATATTCTGGACAGAACAATGTTCATCTTTTAACTTCTTAGCAGTCAGGTGGTGTTATCTATGTACTTACAATGGCAAACAAATAGATCTGAACAGAGGAGGTGAGGGACTGGATGACTGATCTGGGAAGCTGAAAGGTTAGTGAAAAGAAACCAACGAGATAATACAGTTTATTTAACAAAATCAAAGCCAACTGATGATATTAATGAAGTTTGGGGGTTTGTGCTTTTTCTTTGTCTAAAAAAGATGGTGGAACACATTTGTAAAGATATTAAAAGGTGCTATTTATTGAAGCTACTTACCACAGACAGCATTCTCTGAGTTTCCACTCCCTATCTGATTAAATACAGCTTGGTGCTGCCTGGTATCAGCATGCAGGGTGTTTATAAATCCTGGCCTGGATTATGCAACATTAAACTCAGGAAAATTCTGATTTCACTGAAATCAGTTGTAAAACTCTTCCAGACTTCAGTCTTTTAATTCATGTCATTCTAAACTCTCAGACCAGATGTAATAGCAGTTTTCATTGCTATTACATTTTATTTCTCCCCCTGTGCTTGCCTGCGGAGCAATTTCTCCCTCTTGTTCGCAGCATCCTCTTAAATTTGCCCATGAAGAACATATGAAAACGGAATGAAAGCTCTAAGGCATGCTTTTCACAGTGTTTTATCTGCAGCGTACTTGCTGAGTTGAGAAGCTTGATTCTGGTGCAGTTCCTAACAGAAGAGTATTTTGGAAACCACTAGAGAAGGCAGCACAGCAGCATTCCACAATTCTAGTGTCTTAATGGAGGGAGTCCTACAGAAACTATGATACCCTTGGTCAAGTCTTCCTGTTGATTATTCGAGAACAGTTGAGGAAAGCAAACAAAAAAGGATCCATAGGTTTCAGAACTGCAATATTATAGAGTTGTATTTGTGGGAAACAACCTGCTGAGCTAGTAGTGATGTTTAATCCACAGCCAACTGCAACTTCAGGGACCTACAGAAAAGTGTCATGTATGGACCTGAAGCAGATGCTTCTAGAAAACTGCTAAACTCAAATGCCTCAGGCCTCCCAGTAAAAAAAAAGGAGAAGACAAAACTCATCTCTAACGTTCTTTACTTTCTTTAACTGAAGTTGCTATCTAACTTTCTTTACGCTATCTCTGTCTCTAACTTTCTATACACTAAAGTTGCTGAGTATCTAAATATGGTGCTTTATAATTTTTGTTCATGTGGGACCACTTTAGAGTAGATTGCTAGTGTCCAACAGTATTGTTAGAAATACAGGAATATAACAGAGGAAAGGATCTCCTAGATCTGAGATCATGATTTCAATGCCTTGCTACTGTAGGCAACCTTGCTTCACATAATGCTTGAATAACCGTGGACTAATTCATCACTGCTAGATTGTTATGACTTCTATGCCTGCTTGAATCATCTCCTGATTGCATATAATGTCAAGTAAAAATGCTAATAGAAGACTAAATGTAATGTATTATTTCATTTCAACTCATACTCAGTCTCATATATTTTCCCTTGTTTACAATCAACTATATTTTCCACATATTCTCTTGTATGATCCTTGACTGAGCAAATCTATTTTCATACCTGCAGAATGCAACAAGTCAGAAAATTTTCTTTTATACTTTTAAGTGAAATTTTCAAGCTTCTGAAATGCTTTTGTTTTTTCTGTTAGCTGCAAATAAAAGAAAATTATATTAGGTCTGGCACAGTATTCTGAGGTTTAACACAATTAAGTTGCATATTGCAGATATCCTGTTTGGTAATGTTATATTTCTTACACACTGAAATCCAGATCTTACTGAAGTCCATGATGAATTTTGCCTCTATCTTTCCAAGCAGACCAAATAAAAAACTCAAACTGTAAAAGGTCTAGGCCCATATACATGACTGAGAAGTTATTGGCAAGCAAGGCTGAATACTTTCAAACAATTGTTATGCATATGCAGTACAAACAATAGTGTATTGTGTATGTGGAAACTTCGTGCAAGCCTGAGACCTTTACTGCTTCTGTGTCTTTTGATGTTAAACTGCCACTTCTTTTAAAATGCATGCTACCAAATTACAGCCAGCTCTTATAAACCAATAACAAAAGCAAAGAGCAGCTAGAGAATATCCGGGTAATACGAGTGCAACTATACCTGTCAAATGTAACCTGACCTGCTTTTAAATGCAGTTTCTTAAATGAGTATAAGAAAAACAGATAAATACAGTACATGAGGAAAAGGGGAAAGGACAGTAGAGGTACCTTGGGAAAACAATACAACAAAGTATCTGATTTTTTTCAGTTTTCTAAAGGGCTGACATGCAGGGCACTGTTCTTTTCCAACCTTTTTTTCTTCTTAATGCTTCCAAATAGCTTTAATATATTCCATCTAGCTTAGAGAAAATAATGAACTGATGAATAGATGATACTTTGAAGGGATTAACTGACTGCTGTGGAACAAACTAGATCGGCTGCAAACTACCCCAAAAACTTAGTGAACTTATTATTTATAGGTTCTTTCCATCAGAAAAGCAATATAGTAAAAATTAAGTAGTCTTTCTTTGAAAATTGTAGTTATTTTGATAAACAGTGCTGTCAAAGCAACAAATGTGAATGCCACAAACTCTAGATCATTTGCTTTCATGTAAGGTTTACAAGGTTTCTTGTGAGAATACTTCATAGTTAAAGTATGTCTTCCCTTGGGGATCACACGAGCATTTAATTTTTGTTTTGGCATTGGGCCCATTGTGTTTATGAGGTTCTTTGGAGTAGTGGAATTGATGACCACAAAGGAAAAATTGAGAGTTACTTATTTTAAACCATGATTATAACCTTTCAAGATTTTCAGGAAAAAAAAAAGGGCTCTCTTGCAGATGTATATACATGTATGTGTATAAAAAGGGACTTTGTTGCAAAAAAGCTTTATAGTTAGATATGTAGCATAACAATATAAACAGTCGTATCAGGCTTTATACTACAGTGTTATTTATTGTGCCATGGAGATACGCTTTGCTGTTTTGCCAGTTACACTAAAGACCATATACTGCACTTTCTTGATCTACAATGCAGTGTTTTTGTTGGCAAATATAAATTTGCAGGTAAAACTTCAACTCAGTTGAACATTCCTTGATTTTGTACATAAGCTTTTCAATTATTAATGTAAATTTATATAAATTTTATTAACCTTGATTTTTTGTCTATCATGTATATAAATTTACACTACAGATACAAGAATGCCTCATGTCCTAAAGCATATTCAGTGGAGCATGATCTTAGAGGCAACAGCTATGCAAAGGAAACTGTGCTGTGTCAGGTCTGCATGATATTGGCAAGACGGTGTTAAGTGTCTTGCTACAGCTTTTCTCATAAGAGCCTTGCAGGTCACTCTTTCTGACAATTTGCATGGATTCTGGGCACAAACAATTATGTTTTCTAACAACACACTAATTTTCTTTTACTGTAACTCATGGAAGATTTAGGCACTGTAGGTCTAATTCTGTTGAACTCATTCCTGTAAAACTCTAAACATCCTTTACTGCATCAAAGATAATGAGAAATTAATATGTGTGTGACAGTCTCACCCAGTGCCTTCCAGGAACAGGAGGTTTTACTGAGCACTACTATACAGCAGTGCAATCTTAGTGATGCACTGTGTTTGAATAAAGAACATTCACTCTGTGGCTTATTATGTCATGTAGACAAACGCAGAATTTAACCTCAGGGATCTGTTAAATGGGAAGATGCGGCAATAATTTAAGCGGCACATTCCTTCTGACAAAGTTCTGATATTCTAATACATGTTAAACGAATATCAAACCGGCAAAATCATAGACAACTTAGTAATAAAAAACACCTCAGAGTGTCATATTCTGGTTTGATTTGTCCAGGTTTTTTTATTTTCCTTTTTTTCCCTCTCTGAAGTAAGGTTTGATACTTACACAAAACTAATAATTACTCATATTTCTTTGCTCAGAGAAGATGCAGCAACTTTTGCGCTACAGAAAACATCAATTGTCACTCAAAATGAAAACCTTTTACTGTCTTAAGTGATAGCAGATCCATTGACTTCATTGGCAGCCTTTAGAGTAACATGATTTTGCACTGTTTCTGCCATATGCCTGTTGATAAAGGATTTCAGAAGTATAAAACAATTACCATTTATTTTATTTTGTTTATGCAGAGATGCCAAATGATGCAAGAATACAGAGCGGATTTTACAAGTTATTAATAATCCCTTCTAATTAAAAAATCTGCTTATGAATTCTTTCCAAGATTTTATTTCTACATTTTTATGATTTTTATCTTTACAAGTAGCACCTCAATTCTTGACTTCAGCATTTTCTTTCAACGATTGTAAGATAAGTCTTACATTTCAGAACTGTTCTTTAGTTCTCTGCTAGTTGGATTCCACTATCTCTTCTGTTTTCTTCACTTTGAAATGGAAGATTGAGAAAATTAGTTTTGTGAACACCTTTCCAATATCAAATATAGGATGCATGTCTTTGGAGTGCATGTGGCCAAGGCCCAAAATGAAAGACAGTAAAAGCAAACCATTGCCAAAAAGGTGTGAAATTAATTTCTTAACTGTACAAATCCTCTGTAAATTCAATTTTTAAAAGTAATATTTTAATGAATAATTTTCATTAAGCAGTGAAGTCTGTACTAAAGCTTATCTGAGATGGAACTTGTAAAAAAAAACATAATGAAGCAAGAGAGATCATGAGTGCCAAAAGACTACTTTCTCTCATCTAAGTTTTAGACCTTATGGTCTGAGAAAATAAAATCCTCATATTTTCTCCTCTAACAGTACAATGCTCTAGAAGGCTATGTCACAGCTGATAATAAGGACAACAATATTCATATAGAACTGGCACAAAGCAGGTAATGTCATTCAAATTTTTGCAATGTTTTCATAAATTCTATCTCCATTACATCCACAACACATTCACTGACAATGACACTGCAACCAAAGTCTTGCTAAACAGTCTTAAAACATTTTAACCTTATTGCCTTTCTACATCTGGCTTTCCATGACGATTATCAAACTGGCATTTGTCAAGTTGATGTCTGTTTCGCTGGCATAGATCACACACGGCAGCTAATTCTGCTCTGTTCTTGTTTGGCTGACTCTAATCTCCTGGAATTCAAGAGTCAGCCAAAATTGGTATACTATGTGCAATGGGAAACGCTGCATACAAAATCTACAGCAGAAGTGTTATGTTAGTGGACCTCTCTGATTTAGGAATAAAGAGGGTTAAGAAAATATCCCTTCTCTCACGCCCCTGTCTTGAAAGTTCTGGTTTAGTCGCTTTCCTAAAGGTCTTTGATAATTCTTCTCTTTCTATTGTGCATTGGAATTCACACAAATACAGGACTGCAAATACCAGGTACCCAGTCATGAATGTGATATCTGCTATTTAAAAACCACTTAGGTTTCACTCTTCAAACTCTGCTAACTGTGCATAAATGTAGTTTTTAAAGGGAAGGGTGGGTTTTCTCTTAGTCACCTGACTCTAAGAATCGGCTTTTTAATTAAAAACATTATTGAAGTACAAATAGCTAAAGACACTGCAAGTGTCTTCCACACTGACTACAGCAAATGAGCACAGAAAATGAGTAAATTTCACCATCAAAACCTCTGAGATTTGTTTCTCCAGCTAAGACATTTCCAAGTCATAGCTGCACACAGACTTCCCCAGAATTTGCTTGCTAATCAACTGTAATAATATCTATCAGTCTTGTTTCTGTTTGTTCTTTTAACAGGATTAGATTTTCTCCACAAGACAAAGGAACTTGTTCCATTGCTTCAGTACCAGTGGAACTGTTGCTCTTCAAAGTAAACAGTATGAATGAGAAGCTACACCAAATATACACAGGGGTAACCTTTATACCATGCCGACAGACGTCTTGAAGACCACCATCTGCACAGACCATGTGCCATCCATGGCACCTAACAATGCACTGTCAGGACTGTTCCTTCTGTTAGGAAAGCATCTTCTCTGAAAATAGCTCTCCAGTATATAATGCACACTAAGCCTGGCTTAGAGAAGGAGGTCTCAAGTTTCCTGAATGGAAAGACTACCTCAAGCCATTTAGCTACCCTTGCATACAAACTTCTTAGAGCTGTCTTTAGACTATAGAACTCTACTATGACTTGTGCTACATATCAGGGCAAGTGCCTCCAGTCTTAATAGAGCAGAACTGTAGCATAATCTGTAATAACCTACTTTGCAGCTCTTTGTTGTTTGTATTTTTTTTTGTTGATTCATTTTCACTAATGTGAGTAATGTTAGTTGATGGGTGGTGCTGTGAGAGGAGGGAACAGTGTCAAAGTCTAAGACTTTGCTGTGTACTGAAAGATATGCATGAGCAAGCCCAGGGTTTTGCAACAATAGGAGCAGTTTATGGTTTTATAGCTTATGATTCATATGTAAAATGAGCAGCTAGGAAAATGGCAGCAATTTAACAAACTTAAATTGAAAATTATCCTGAATGTTGATTAAATTCTGAAAAGTGTTAAAGGGAATCTTGTGAATTTTTTTATTCTTGTAGAGTGTACTATTTATTATAAAAATTAATAACCATGTTTACTACATAGGGCTTGAAGGCGATCAAGTACAGGATTTCCATCTTGTTTCCAGGTGATAACAGTAGTCCACGAGTGCCTTGATTTTCCGACTTGTTTTTCTTCATTTATCTGGACACAGAAAAAAACCCTGGCTAGTTGCCCAATCCACGCAACAAGGCTTAAACCAGCAACAACCAAAAGACAGCATGCTCGTAAAGAAGATCAATTATTTGTCCATTAATAAAGTATCACTACAAAAACAAGAACCACATACACCTGCAAACACCTGTTTCTGGTCTTATTATTTTGAATTCAGTGTTCAGTTTTACATGCATGTGTACCTCTTTTAGTCTTCTGGAGTTTTGTTTATCTGTTAATTTTTTAATCTTCTCTAAGTTTTTAAAAGACTGCTTACAAACAGGATTTCTAAGCAAACACTAATGTCTAGACCACCAGCTGCAGTTCCTCAGTGCAGAGAAAGAATCCTGAAAAGCTAATGAAAAAATGCAGTCTCAGCATGGCCATTTGAAGAGCAAAGAACACAAATATGATTTAAAAGTATCACAAGGTCAAATGGGATTAATATTTACCTTAACTGGTTTCAATCCTGCCATGTCATCATAGGAGGTGCACAGATGCTGAAATGAGAGCTTGCTCATGTAACATAATCTGTATAACCTTTATATTGTATCTGCTCAATACAGAGATTTTTGCAAGAGTGAACAGCAATCTTTGCTCTGGCTATATTAATACTGTCCACTGTCTTTGATTGGTTTTGTTGGTATTATACTTTATTTTCACAGTACAGTTCTCAATCTTTCTCACACCTACAAGATTTAATACTTGTTTATACAATGATCATACAAAAAATGGAGGTTTTGTAAGATCCTGGATCGGTAATAAATTAAGACTGAAAAATAGCTTTCAAAAGTCTTTTGAAAAGATCTTTAAATTAATGCCATTAGAAATTGCAGTGGATGGCAAAAAAGAAAGCTATATATTTATCCTAGGGCCACAGATTCTCTTGCTTTGGCTTTATTGCTGTGCTATTTCAGTTATTCTTATTGAATCAATATCAAAGACAAATCAGTCCAATGGGCTTTACATTTTGTAAAGACAGAAAATATACATAGGATCTTGAGTGGGTGGAAACAAATACTTTTATTCGTCCTTTCAAATTGAGAGTACTGAAAATATTTTAACTTCACAAAGGCATAAATATCAAGATCTTTAAAGTGCGCCAGCAAATAAATTCCCCATAGTTAGATATTTAGCAAACATGAGCAAAAGTATTTATAAAGACAAGCAAACATGAAGCTGAAAGGCAACACACTATACCTAAGTTATTACCTACATATGCGGAGGCGACATTACATCGCACTTCAAAGTGGATTCTTCTGTTGTCTCTAGGGGTAGACAAGTACCCTGCCTCTATGCATGTTTTTGAAACTCTCAAACCTTGCAATTCTTTCTCTTGCAAGCTTTGGGGAAAAAAATCATAAAATGTCTTATATGAAGCCAGGAGATCTTTTTTCTTCTCAAAATTTTTCTCAGTGTATTAAACTTACGAAGTTTCTTGACTAACATCCAAGCAGTTATGTGTTGAAGAGGTCTTGCCCAATTTGTGAGCTAAAGGCTCCTTTGACTGCTCAGCTAGACACACAGATTCTAAGCTGACAAACTCAAAAGGAAGCAAAGCTGATAACTGTAGACAATTTTTATTAAGAACAATAGAAAACTCTTAAGAACTCTGTGCAAAAAGAAACATGTGCAATTCGTGGACAAAATAACATGCCTGAAAATATCTCTGGATGATATCCCCCAAAGGTTGTCTAGAATTCAACATGGTATTTTGTGTTATAGAATTCTAATGTTTTTATATAAGGATATCAAAGTTACTCCTTCGAAGATCTGAAAATATGAAGTTATTGAGTACATCACAGTAAAGTAAGTATGTAAGTTACCTGTAGTTGGTCGACTAGAAAATAAGGGTTAGGTAACTGAAGGAGTTGCCAGACAGTTTAATAAAAAGAATATCAATAATCTTCATTTAATTCCTCTATTCTAGCCAGCTGAAAATACTCACACACACAAGTAAATACTGAGTCAGGTTCATCTGAAGCCATTTCATTCTATTCTCTTTCATAAGATTTTTTTCTTCCTCCTAGAGGGAAACAAAAGGGAAAAAAAATAAATCTACGTATGGAGTACATACACACGGTCTCTCACAGGTAAATCTATCTGTGAGGTAAAAATATCTTTATGTTAGAGAAGCCACCGAGAAAGAAACCTTTTATCTTGGTTGAAAATACTTGCAATCAAATTATGAACACACCTCTCTACAAAGGATTCACTGATTCTCTCTAACAGTATTATTTATGCCTTTGGTACCCACTCCTATCATATGGAAATCAGACTAAGATTTTATTCTGTATTACTCTTTGACAGCTTACAGTATTAGGGATTACTGTAAAAGATGACAGAATCTGCAATGATTAACCATTATGTCCTGTTATCAATTTGCAAAACTTGGAGCTGAAATTGCTTCTAAGGAATTTTTCAGCAACATATTTATGCGATCAGAGAATGATTAAAACCATAAGAAAGTGTGATACTTTCTGGTCCTGAAAAACACATTTCCAGGGATACCACTGATAAACAAAAAACCTGCATTTTTGTACAGTCTTTTTAACAAATCACAACCGATGATATAAACACAGACTAACCATAGGATTATATTTTTTTTGCCTGGACACTTTAAGAAAATTCTACTGAAATATTAACATATGATTTAAAAATACTTATGTCCACAAATGGTAAAAAAACCCAACCCAAACCAAATTAAACCAAAAAAGGTTTTAAAATGCAGCTATATTTTTCACTAATTTGCAATATGCATCCATTTTTCCAGAATGGCCTTTCCTTAATTCTCTGGTTTTAACAAAAGGAAAAAAACCCCATGATATTTGCTTGTTTAGTTCCTTTAAGGTCACTGGAGCTAGTGTCAGGAAAAGCTGGATTGGGTCCTACCAGTTAGTTTTATTTCTGAAGCACTGCTCAAATTTATAAAAGATAAAAATCATACACCAAGCTATAGGACTAATGTAGAGATATGCTATTTTCTGTGTTTCATTGGTGCTAAATTATCTTTGAATGACAAAGGAAATTACTTATATTTTAACAAACTGCCTACATTGTAACATCACAAGTCATTCATTTCTGTTTAAGATACTAAGAACTGCTGATACAAATATCATGTGTATTGTTAGAGGAAATCAGCAAAGAAAGAAATTCTACAGATATATCACTTTTCCCTGAGACAAAGTCTTAAGCTGTGCTTCGTTTAATTATTTTGAGATAAGTGATCAATGAGCACAGTGACTGCAGCACAGCATATCAATACACTGGAATTCTGTGCAGCTACCAAGAAAGTCCATGCTGTACAGTGTATGTTGAAGACTCATTTATGCTATGAAGCTGAAGATCCGAGGGCAGCTACAGAGGCTTGTCTGAGGCAGTTTCAGTCAGAGACAGTTTCAGACACTTACTGTGCACACGTACTAATTTTTCTAAACACTGTACTCAAAATAGTTGTGCTGATGCTGAATCACACAATACCTGTCTTTACCTTTCTGCTAAATGAAGGCTAATGCCAGAGGCCATTGGTATACAGAAGTTTACAACTATGATATCAATAATTGTTTAATCATGTAATCATGGAGAGGGGACTAGAAGCTGGCATGTCCCTGGGTATCGGGTATTTGACAGGTTCATACGAATTGTTTATAACAAAAATCTCACTTTCTGTTCATTAAAGTAGTATTTTGGTTTACTCACGAAATTAATTTGTGTCTTGAGTCCAAAGGATTTATGTCTTTGCCTTGTTTATAAACTACTAAGATACAGCCACCTACATCTCGCTTGCTAAGTAAAGCAAGGAAAAAGGATATCTTTTTCCTGTCACTCAGCTTTTCTGGAGGTTATTTTTTCCCCAATTATTAATAGTTTGACTTCTTTTCACAGCATTGTATGTGTTAAAGAAAAACCCAAGTAAGTACTATTGTCCTACAAGGACATTTTATATACTAGATTAAGCTCTGGGTCTGCTATTAAAAGGTATTTTAAGTTGCAAAAACTGACCCCTTGCCCTTTCCCTGTTATACTTCTCACAAGGCATGAACAAAGAGGAAAAAAACTGAGCTTTTCTTACAAATGTGGCTGAGGAGATTCTTTGGGGAAAAAAAGTGTTATTTATTCAGATTCCTGCAATGGCAGCGATTTCCACATGTCTGTGCTGGAGAAAAAAAAGACTAAGGGAACAACGGATGTGCCCATACCTATTAAAAGAACTCACTTCAGAGATGACAAAAAATCTGGAACTGCTGGGGTTCTTTTAATTAAAAGGAATAAAAATAAATTTGGGTTTATGGTGCCTGTTATCCCTGGGGGTATTTACTTGGCTGATGTACTTTGTACCCTACTGACACTAATACACAGATGTCAACATACTA
>NW_008671460.1:62718-105017 GCF_000695815.1 Acanthisitta chloris | reverse complement strand
CCCGCAACCATCAGCTCTGCTCGCCCCGAGACTCGGAGCGGGTTGCGCCCGAAGGGATTCTCGTGCCGCGCCCGCTGCCTGTGCCAGCCCCATCGGTCTCTGTTTGTCAGCCGGAGAAACTGAGGCAGCTAAGAGTTAAACGCCGCGGCCACATGCCTAGCGCGTAATTGCCGGGGCGAGAATAAAACTGCAGGCTCCCTATTCTCAGCCCCCAGCGCTAGCCCTCCGGCTCCTTAACTTTGATACTTCGCGAAGACTAGAAAGAGCCAACACGCACTGCGGTTCAGTTCACGTCTTTCTAGCAGAAAACGAAATTATCTTAAATTGGCACCAAATTACATACTAAACTTCCCATTATCAAAAAAAGCCTGTTTGAATGCAGATTTCTCTATTTTTCCGCATAAATCGCTTTACCTCATGCTATGCACCTGTGCTCCCTGAGTGAAGAACTCCCCCTTTTGAGCAGAATTCCTGAGCAAATACAGTCTGAGGTAATAAACACCACAGAGAAGATTCAACATAAGCTGAGACAGAGAATTAAGGCGATCTGCGGAAAGTAATCCCCATAGTATGCAAATACAAATTAATGCAGCCTCCACAGCAATATTAGTCTGCCAAGGAATCACACCTTAGTTCAGCAGAGGAATTGGGTCGTTACTCATCCGTGCAAACCGAGTCATTTATCCTGCGTCTCACCCACCACCCACCCAATAATGGAGCAGTACTTACACTGCTGCACAGCCTAAGAAGTTGTACTTTACTACAAAAACATCCTCCCCCCCCGGAAGATATTTTTCACTGTGAAAATAAGACAGTCGTGGTTTTATTCACAGAACAGCCTGAAGCATCTTCAGGTTTTAGAGCCTAAGACTTTGATTCCCTTGTTTTCCGCTACATGAAAATACAAAAATGCACTCATTCTCTACACTCTCCTGCACTTACTTTGGCATCCAGACCTGTGGAGATACCTTTCATGTTCACCTTGCATAGCTTTCCATGCATCCACAGCCTAATTAGAAGCAGCTCCACTGGTGCCATTCATAGTTGCAGAACTGGGACCTTAGCTTTTTGCCTTTCTTGATGCAGCCATCAGGCACCTGTAATCATCACACTGCATCATATTGCCTGATAACTAACCCACTTATTGCCAGAGTCACATTCACACACCCATCACCCATTACCCCTGAGCTTCCAGAAACTTACCCCATGCCCTAATTTCCAATACTGCCAAAGGAGTCTGTCTGAAGACTTAGTTGATGTGTACTATCTAAACAGCATGTGCCTGCTGCTGTGCTATGGTATAAACTCTGCAATGGAATAGGTCAGGCTTTGCCCTCAGTGGTCTGCAGGGCCCTCAGGAGCTCAGTGACTACTCATCATATGTTCATAAAAAGTAATTAAGACCAGCAAAGCTACTGTCAGTTGGCATTTACCACACAGAGGTATGTAGCTCTGCTGGATTAATATGTTTTCTTTTAAATAACTTTGAGTGATATTGTCCATTGTAAAAGCCTGAAGAATCACAACAAGTGTTATTTGTCCCACTTCTCTGAATTCTTTCCCAGAAATTCAGAACAGGCTTCTGAGAAAACCTTAAATGTGAATGCGCTCTAATTTCTCACGAGGAATGAGGGAAGTTTTCCTGTCTCAAGCTCCCTGGATTTGAGGCAATATTTTTGTTTTTCTGTAATTAGTTTTCCTTTGCAGATACAGCCAGATTTAGGTCACACCTTGTATTTTAGGAAACATTTCTCCTGGAAGCCATGTGAGGCCATACATGTAAGAACATAACACGAATGTTTGCAGAATGGGGGGCTGTGCTTTAGAAAGTAGAGGTTATCTCAATTACTGCAGAAACCTCACCAAATGTGAGCTCTCTGCGCTGTAAAAGCTGGAAGAATAATTTTGGAAGCTATTGAAAACCACAAAGCAAAGGTTACGTCCTGTACTACTTCAACACAACAGGTGAGAAGTTGCATACCAATACAGCTATGGTCAAACAAGAGAGAACACAACAGAGCAAAGTAAACCACTGGCGCCATTGATTTAAAACAGTGCTAAAAACAAGTATCTACCTATGATATACACAAAGCAATGAGTTGTTCGCTGCAGAGTCAGCTTGACCTGAGTCTGTTGCAGCTCCTGCCTGGCAATGCCAGCAACCAGCACAGGAATGGACCGTGTGAGTGATCCTCACTTGCTTCTCTACATGCTCCGTGCCCAGCTGAGCCTGCCAGAGCAGGCAGGCTGCCCGCAGGAAACACAGGCGGATGCTCCAAGTACATGGGGCAAAGAAATAAACCTTAGCTCTGTATTAAACACCTGACCACAGCCTGACTTTAAAGGTTAGAAACCAAGACAATGGGAGACAACCTCGCAGTAGCCTTCTGCTACCTGCACTGGCTAAATGTCAAGGTGTTGGGGAAAATTCTGCTGGAAGTAGTGTCAATAGAAGTTCTGGCACCAGCCTTCATCTCTAATAGGTATTTACTCTCTCGGCAAAGCAGGCACTTTGTTATAATAAATAATGTCATTAGGCTCTGTGCCTCACTCACTTATCTCTATATCGGTATTAGCACTCGTTCCAGGAACGCTCAGAGAATATCTAACAGGCTTTGTGCTAACACACAGAACTTCTGGTCCCTTCCCCAAGTTGTTTCATCAGATATAGTCACTCTATATTAAATGTAATTTTTTTGATTGTTTGTATAGTTCTTAATGTCTCCCTCTTGACAGTTATTTTTGAGCAGATGCACAAAGCCAAAGAAAGAATATGTAGCTTTTCAGCACATTTTTTCCCAGCCTTTCATGGAAATCTGTTGCTGCGGCAGTGTCTGATAAAATATTTTTACTTACTTCTTTCTTCTTCCCTTTTTTTATTTTAAATTTGATAATACTCCTTGCACAGTTGGAATCTTTTCCACTAATTCTTGCAGTCTGCACACATGAAGGTGGGGCTAACAAAGTTGAGTTTCTCCCCACTGTTAAATTTAGCCCTAGTGTCACTTGGAACTCAAAATTCTTATTTTGCTCTTTTGGCTCCAGCTTTTAGGAACTTCTACCTCCATTTTCTCTTTCTTTATTTTGAAGATTCGAAACTGGAGGAGAAGAACAGCACAGACCCAAACTAGCACTGTCAACACTTTAGCTCGTACTTAATCTTCAAGAGTAAGAACTTCCAGAGAGCTTTGACATCTCCTGTGAGAGATGTTTCGAGGAGCAGAGAGATGAGAGAGGTGCACAATCAGGCCAAACCCTGTTGAGGTCCATTTTGTCTCCACTCACACGAGCAAGGGAATAAAAAGCTTTTGACTCATGCATATGTAAATCTATACCACTTACAAGTTGCGTAAGTGCAATATTTTTAACTCCTGCAGAAATAAAACTTGCTCACACGGCTCATGTATGGACCATAGAGGAACAGAGTTGTCAGAGTTTTGTCTAACCCAAACACATCACCTACAGCAAAGTGCCACCTGACTACTGCACAAAATCACGCACAAAAAAAAAAAAAGCCTAATTGGTGCTCTGGCTTTTTCTTCCTTCTCCTTATCTACAAGCACCAAAACCTGATGTGCCTGGATTAGGGAGGTCAGACTAAGCTCAGGTAGTGCGTTATTTCCTTTGACTTTGCAGCTGAGGTTTACAGCTACCAGAATTGCTTGTGGGAAATGATTTGCAGAGTCACAGGCTACACTCCAAAGATGTGTTTCTCCTGTGGTCACAACCCTCATTCTCCTGGTTTATAGTTCCTTTGGTTTGTTGAAAAGTATTTGTGAGAGATCACTAACTGGGTGTATGAGCCAGTATCCCAGTAAGGGGAAGCTGTGCCATGAAGGGATGAGAACAAATCCTTAGAGCTGAATTCTGCATTTATCAGGCTATCAAACAGGGAGCTTGCAACAGAGACTAGTGTAGTCTTTTGAAAGACAAAACTTGAGAAGCAGAGATTATATTATCATTAGAATATGAATTATAATTACATGCAAGAGAGTATAATATTATTGGAATATTAATTTTATCTGTGGGTAGGCAGGGGCAGGCGAAGGTTATGTCATTTGCACAAGTCACATGTTAAGTCAGCATTAAAACCAAGAATAGAAACCTAAAGTCATGCCTCCTCAGTCCAAGGTTTCTAATGATTAAACTACATCCTCCCCTTTGGCCTGGCCTGTAGCACAGTACAAAGTATACTCCACGACATTTTGCACATGGACATCTTAAAATATTACTGCACATCAAACACAATCACTGCATGGACATGCAACAGCTGACACTGTACTTGCACCTGGAAAGGAAGCAGGAACATGTATGCCCAACAGGTAAAAGGTACTCAACGCCACAATCTAAAAGCACAGCTAGTGAAATCAAGTGTTTCCACATGACTGTAATTGAAAAGCGGAAGCTGACAGGAAGCAGCAGAACGAGAGCCTCAAGGGAACAGCTGGAAGGAGGCAGTTACCTGGTGGGTCTCAGGTTAAGTGGGATGAAACTGATGCATTGCCTTTAAAGGAAACAACACAGTTTTGTACATAATGAGAGAAGTAATTAGCAGCCAAGGTAATGCCCTAAGAACAGGAAGAATGGATTGTGAAAACCTCAGGCAAGTGAAGATTTAGGAGCAACAGATCAAATCTCAGCTGAAGTATCTACACGTGCCTCTCTGGCAGCTCCTCAAGCAACATTACACCAACTAATCTAAATGAACTTCAATATTAAATTGTGTTTGTGCTGGCAGAAATCACATAGTGAAAGAAAGGTGCTGTGACAAGACTTGTGGAAGAGTGCAAAGAATCTGATTACAGATTTTCTGATTGCAGTGTGGCCTGATAACTGGCTGCTATAAGTGGAGTAGTGGTACCAGTTTATTGGGAAAGTACAACAAAAATCAATTTCTCCTTTCAGTAACAGCCGAGTGCCAAAATGGCTTTAAAAAAAAAAAGCAACTTCAACTCTGGATCTTTAGGAGTCAGAAAAAGATTAAGCTTTAAAAAGAAAAAGGATCAGCTGTTGAAATTACTCTGAGCAACTTGTGGTAACATTTCTAGAAAGAGCCGAAACCTTGGAAGTAATTTCCCACGTGGTCCTTTTGGGTTCCACTTGGTACTTCATGGAATTACCCCAGAGTTGCTTCTATTTGTGGCCTCTCCTGGGATATCCTCTTCCAAATGCAATGACTCACAGTTCATTGAATTTAAAGCTGTTTCCAGACCATGAAACTGAGGTCTGCCACAAGGATCAAGAAATCCTGCACCCTCCATGGCAAAAAACAAACCTAGGACAATTAGCCGTTGGTTACAATGCAAAGGAGATATTCTGTTTATCCTCAATAGGTATAGCTCCCTCTCCTCAGTTTCCATGCTTGAAATCCCTCTTAGGGGATGTGTCAGTCATAATTTTGACAAAGGGCAAGTTTTCTCCCAAAACAGTCAGAGGTCCACTGATTTCAGGTGCAGCTGTCCTGAAACCTACTTCAAATATAAGTAATCTAGCTCAGCAGCACACAGATAAAAGGCACTAAGAGTGTAAAGAAGCCATCAGTTCTAAATAAAGGAAACACTACTTAAATGAGCAACTGTTGTTTACTTCAGCTATTTACCAATTATATGATTTAGAACTTAAGTTATTCAGTGTTTAGCAAGAAGGAAAAATGATTGAGAAAACTAAATGCCTTAAATGGCAATATCGATTGCACAAAAAACAGTTTAGAAAGTTTTAATCAATATAAACATTATAAAAGCTCACTCATTTCACTATTTTATATACTCAGAGGTTCGATGGTACCACACAGGACTTGGAACAAGAGGCTCAGAATATCCAGCACAGAAGTATGTTTACACAACAAGGGAAGCTGAGCCCTTATCTACCCTCCCTCTGTCTCTCACCCCCCAGAAAAGGCTGTTGGGATAAACAGGGCAGTTTATCCTGCGTATCCATAGGCCACAGTATAACCTTGCAGCAAAGGGCCTGAGCTATCTGTGTCTGTATCTGGCTGACAGCAGCACACACCTAAACCAGTGCAGTAACCAAACTGTTACACGTCCACTTTGCTAAGAGCTTATTGGAAATACACACCCAGTAAAGAAATCCACCAACATAAGGGAAGTCACAGTATCCTTATCAGGCAGAAAATTATTACCTGTTTTGCAAATAAGACACTGAGACATAATTATAAAGAGACAGAAATAAAAACTGCCCTTGGCAAAGCGAAGAGACTCGATTTCATGATTCAGCCCTAACACATGACAACAGAGTAATCCTTCAGTGCCGTTGGAAACATACACAGTACCAAAGGTCAGTTACTCTTAACACTGCATTTGCACTCTGGATGTGTCTCACCCCAAATTTCTGCTTCGGGCTCCAGGAGAGCAGTGAGAGTTAGAGGAGGTGGCAGAGATTTTGTGCCTAAAGGTGTTTCAGAGGCAGAGCCCCAAACAGCTGCACAGTGAATTTTCAGGGCACATAATGCTCAGGATGTAAACAGCCCTTGAGTCACTTCACAGCATTTGTATCAGTAATTCCAAAGTTACTTTTTTTTTCAATGGACAAAGGAGTTTATTGCTTATTTAGAAGTTACAGGTTCTTTGCTGAAAGCAGAGACTGCCAGAGATATATTTAACTCGGCACACAGGGAAGAGTGAAGAAAACTTGGAAATCAAATCATTACTGTGGCTCCTGTGAACTTTGCTTCACTAAGCAAAAAAAACCTGCAGCACACAAAATAGTCTCTGACCTTCCAGAACAACATTTTAAAAAAAAAAAAAAGTCTGATCTGCTTATGTGGGCAGTTTTTGGCACTGGGTAAACATCCGTGTTTGCTCCTCAAATTGCACAAGTTAGAAAAGATTCTCTCTCTCTCTCTTTCTCTCTTTCATCCAGGACATGCTTTTAAACCATCACACATTTCTGTTTCTTTGCCAATCTGAGGCAGGTTACTTTCTTCACGTGGAAGAGCAAGTACTGGGGCAAAGTAAACGTGCCAACCGCCTGGAATCTGGGATCTCTAAAGGAGGAACAGGCACATCCTGCAGTGAGCACACAAACCCTTACGTAACTGCCAAAACCGCCGCTCCAGCCTACTCGGCTTCTCAAATATTCAGCCAGCCAGAGCAGCATCTCTGCCCTCAGCCAAAGCTAAAGGTGAGCCTGCAGTGCCTCACATCTCTGCTGGGAAAGGGCCTGACTACTTAAGGGAGCCCGGCAGAGTCTCCAGCCAGCGCACACAGAAGGAAAAAAAAGTTTACAGAAGATAAGTTCATGAAAGCCTGAAGGAGTGCCAACCCCAGAGCAGCCAGTGGCACGGCAGAGTACAGCATGTACTGGCACTCTGCTGTGCTGCTGGGGATCAATAACATCTGTAATAAAGCACATATTGACTGACGCGCTGGACGGGCACACGCAGGGAGCAAAGGGATTTTCCTCCCCCAACATGTTGGCGCTGGAGCCTAGAGCAACGATTTGTCTCTACCTTTACATGTTTATCTTTTCCAAGAGCTGCTCCTTTGGATTCTTTGGGGTTTACCTCTTTTTAAAGAAATAAATATCCTTCATGAGTGGCTTAATGACATGCTGCGAGTATGGTGTCCTCAGTAGCGGCCGACACACGGCTCAGACATCCCAGTTCGCTTGTTTGCAGGAGCTTGACTTCAGTGAAGGAAATCAGGGCTAGGAAAAAGTCCCCAAACCTCGGGAAATGTAATAAGAGACCAAGATCATCAGTTCTGTAAGCCCCGTTGATTTATTGCTCTCTAAACCTACCTGAAAGGAGGTTGTAGAGAGGTGGGGGGTGGTCTCTCCTGCCATACCTGCTGGGAGAGGACTAGAGGGAATGGTTATAAGATGAGACTGGGGAGAGTCAGATTAGATGTTAGGAAAATTGTTTTCCCTGTTAGGGTGTTCAGGCACTGGGATATTGCCCAGGGAGGTACTGGAGTCACCATCCCTGGAAGTGTTTAAGAGGCTTCTGGATCTGATACTGAAGGATATGGTTTAGGGTTTAGGGGTTACAGCAGAGTGAGAGGTGAATTGTTGGACTTGATGATCTTAGAGGTTCATCCAACCTTGATGATTCTATGATTCTATATGAAGGGAATGAGTAAGTATTGAAAGCAGCCCCCAGTGAGGGAGTCCCATTGACTGACTAAGCTGGTTACCCTTCACAATGCAATTAACATCATCTGGTTAAATGTTTTTAATCCTTTTAAAGTTGCTAAAGATGCACTACTATCCTGAATTCTATACTTTTTCCATGAAAAAATAGCACTTCAGAAAATCAAGCTACAACATACACACAAAATCCATTGCTACTCCATACACACACACATGCTTTGTTTTCACAACTGTTTCAACCTGGAGGTCTCCAAATCCAGCTAAGGAAAGAAGTCACCAATACTTGTCTTACTTTAAAATTTTTTACAGTTTGTAAAGCAACCAAAGCATGACTTGAAAGTCTCTCTTCCCTGGGAGTGGGTGTACATGCCACTAACTTCTGTGGAGATAGAATTTTTCCTGAGCCTATGCTACAATTGCAGAGAAATCTATATAGGCACTGCCATTCAGAGGGTATGATATTTCTTAATAAACTGATGTGTCAAACGCAACACATTGTACTCTGATTGAAGACCATCATCTCAACCTGATCAGCCAACGAGGAATTAGTTGACAAAGGGTTTAAAAGCTGCATGTCATTTCCAGCATATGCACCAAATGAAATCCTACTTAACAAGGTGTTTTGCTATCCTAACCCTGTTCACACTTCAGAGCAGAAAAATGGACACATTTAACCCCGTGAAAGTTTAGGCCAGGCCTGAGAGCATTAAGCACAAGGAAAGTGGAAAATGTGCTAGGTTACAGAAACCAAGTTCAAAGGGCTTTGACGCCCAGGGCTCATAAACATACTTCAGCAAATTCTTGCTCATTTTTGTGGCTCTGGAATAGTCTAAATTTACGTAGTACCTCCCTGCATGATTGCAACATTCCCTGAAGATCTGCAGCTCTTATTTTCTTGGCGTGATCTGAACTGCCTCTGCATAACGAGGTCGTGGCTTCCGTCTCAGCCCAGTGAAGCCAGATGTGATGGTCGAGGGCTACCTATGGGTTAGATGCTTCCAATTTTTCCAAGCTGAATTTCACAATACTGTGCTGCAGAGCCAAAGGCCCTGCTTGTTCCCATCCAGCTTCCTGACTCACATGTGCTCTGTTGCACAATGCCTCGACTTGGACAAAAGGGATGGAGAACACACATCTTGGCCCAAGTTTTCAGCTGCATCATTGTATCTCATATTTGTACTTTGTTCTGACTATACTACTTTTTCAAAAATGCGGGAAAAAACCCTCAATACTTGACTCCTGTTTTAAAACACATATTTCAGGTCTGAGACTTGTGGAAGACACTTGCTAGATATGCTACTGACACAGGACACCAGCTAAGATATCTTCACTCTTTGTACTTTAACCTCTATTAACAACACCAATACATTCATCTTACAGTTCCCTACTGAGAAATCATTTTGTGTCACATACAGGAGTATCTCCTCTATGTGTAGACCACAGCTTGCAAAAATAAACAAACAGGCCATTTTCTAAGAGTTTTGGCAGGTGGAGCAAGTTAAAACAAGGGAGAATGACAAAGACAGTCAAAACCCCAGTCAAGACTCCAAATGGCTTGTCCAGTGAAGTCCCATCTAATCGCCATCCTGATTGGCCTCAATGATCTTAAAGATCTTTTCCACCCCTAATGATTCAGATTAGATGTTAGGAAAATTTTTTTCCTTGTTAGGATGATCAGCCACTGGAATATGTAGCCCAGGGAGGTGGTGGAGTTACCATCCCTGAAAGTGTTTAAGAAGTGTCTGGATCTGTTGCTCGAGGATATGGTTTAGGGGTCACAGCAGAGTGGCAGGTTAATGGTTGGACTCTGTGATCTTAGAGGTCTCCTCCAGCCTGGATGGTTCTATGATTCTATGACTAAGTTAGTAAGTTTGTTACTCTGCTTGGCAGTGACAACAAACCACATGAATTTCCTCAAAAAAAATAACCACAACTTTTGCAAAAAAACAAGTGATGTTGCATTTTTTTTCCTCTTAGCACTAAGGTTACGTCAGTTATCTCTTGGGTACAGATGACACTCATAAGCATGTGCCATTATCAGTTCCCTTTAAAAAGTTTGAGGAAAGAAAAACAACAAGAATGCAGTATAGCAAAGTAGGAAGGCTGTGTCTTGAGTCTAATTTGGAAAAATATTTCAGTTTAGCCTCCAAATTTTGTTCTACAGGTTTTCATACACACAAAATTTATCATTAGTGCATGCAGACTCAGTAGCTGCATGTGAGCTGCCCGGGCTGTAGCTGCCCCACAATGTGGGCACAGCACTTGCCGCACCAAAGCTCTCTGTAGACAAGTTCCAGCGACTCAGTCCAAGCAGTTTAAATGACCTCCACCCTTTAGGAGATGACTTTTTGCCTTTGTTGAAAATATTTTGACACAGGGTCCTGTCCAGCTAGATTCAGCGACACAGGTCCTATTCACGATCAGAAATTCACAGCAGGTATTACCAAAGGCATTCTAAGATTTCTACAGCAAAATGTAATGACTTCATTTTAATAGGTAAACATGATGAGCTCCACAAACGACTGCTGAGGCATTAGAGATCATTAGTCCCACAGAGAAAGCACTAACATCCTGCAGTATCAAATTGTTTATCACTAATTTACAGAGACTGAATCCACAAATACATTTCTATCACTTTGCAGTTGCTTAATTAATTACATATATTAAGCAAATTAAACTGAAGGATGCAGCAAGTACTCCCAGGGCAACCAATGGCTGTGTCACCAGCAATTTGCTGCTTTTCCATTCAGAAGCTCTCCCAATTCTTTTTTTCCTTTTAGTGGCAAAGAGGATCATAAAAGGATGAAAGCTGTGATCTCACTAGCAGAGCAGAAATCAAAAGAGACTTCTACTGCATTGAGATTAGTGAAATAACTCCAAGAGAAGAACTTCATAAACATGTGGAGTGAACAATTTCCTTAACACGTGTTCAGTCCTTGTCCCACGTTATCCCCATTGTGTGCACGTACGTACTTTTTGTCAGACAAAAAACCTGAGTGAAATATCATGACAGTCAGTTTATTTAAAAATGTATACCCATTTTTGTTCTTTTTTCAAACTAATGATTTTTTTCCTGATCTTCTAAACATAATTTCTGATACTTGTGGAGCTCTATTTAGATTTTGAAAAAATACTGCCATTCTTTTTTTCCTGTATTACAAGAGCACAGGACATTTGAGAAGCACAGGACATGTCTCCTGTCTTTATACACAGGAAAAAAACCCAAACAATAACCTAAAAACCACCCAAAACCTACCCAAACCAGAAGGGAACAGACATAAAAGACAATTCCACAGCTATTTTGTGGTAAGTGATAAACCACGAAGTGTCCCTTAGTGGGTGTGCAGAATGCATGATCCAGAGTTTGGAATGTCCTCATTTCCTAACACTTTTTTTTTTTTTTTAATCTATGGAAGAACTGCTGACTGCTACATTTCAGAGGGAGGGGCAACCTTATTCTTTGCTGCTTTATGTGCCAGACTTAGGAATGACTAATTCTTCTGTTCTAGTATTACAGTGGCAGTTCCAAAAGGCAACAGACATAAAATGCCTCTCCCCATCTTGTTTTGGGGAGGTTTTTTACCCCAATTTTGGCACATTATGTTTAGAATCTTCTTGGAATACTCTATGAAATGTTAAATTTGCCACATGATACAAGGTCAAAGGACTTCTATACTTACTGATAGCAGCCTTTGTACTTTGAATTAAAGGTCAAGTCAATAAAACAACTTAAATACTACACAACTACAAGAAAACTGAACTCTTTCACTCCCCATCCTCCAGACCCTTGTAGCAGTTTTACTTCAATGTCCAAATCCATGCCATGATTACACTAAACTTTTCTCAAATGAGCAAAATTTCCTCTGATAAACATCAAAGACAGTAAATGAACTAAAGTATTGGATTGATACAGACTCACAGCAGTAACATTTTCAGGAAAAAATTGCTTTTTAGATATACCAAGCTCCAACCATCTTGGAAAACAATCTTCAATTTAGTTTTTTACTTCAAAGCAGGAGCTAGCTTTCCTGGTTTCCCTGAAAAATGCACTAGCTTAAACTCAAAACCTGACAAGCCATCTCTTCCCATGAATTAAAGCATAACAGCATTTAACCAATCTATTTATAATCTACATGGACAAAGTCGATAGCACTTTTCAAAGTATCTTTTCACCAGAAACCACAGGCTAGATCTGTCTGCCAGAACACTAACTATGTGTTCCTTTAAAGGTTACTCTGCTTCAGTCAGTACAAAGTTTCCTCATAAAAATTCTTCTGTTAATTGAGGAGAAGCTGTCTTGTGCCTTTTCTTTCACTTTAATGTTTCTTATTTCCTTTTCTCCTGTGCCTCATGGATATTCTTTACATCCTGTTCCTCCCAGCAGCTGCCACAGCAGCAAGAGACAGGGGTCACTTGGACTCTGCTGGCCACTCCAAAGCCTCACACTGGTGGTCCCCTGGGTACTAAACACAGCAGGGTTAGTTAGGCAAAGCACCCTCCTTCTGAAGCAATTTCTGTGCCAGGAAGTCTTGCTGTTGTTCACGTGGGCAAGTATCCTGGGCCTGAGTGAGATTTGGACTTCTCCAACTCGCTCAGTGTTAAAAAACACGTCAGAGTCTGAAAACTGCACTAGACATTGATCAAGCTGTTGGGTTTCAACCCTCCATATTTAGCTTTCATGTGTCTAGGCTTGCTTGGATGGAACAGCCTTAAGTATTCTCTCTGTCTCTGGCATCTTTGGTACATTTCCAGAGCACTCACAAGCTCTCTGTCAGCCACTTTTTCAGTTGACTTCCTATAGCCCAACTGCTCTTCTGAATCAACCAACACTAACCCTCCTCCAAACAGGCCATTTTCTACATCTGTGCCTCAGGACACTCCAATTTTCAGCTCATTTTTTTCACGGGGTACATTGTTACTGAAGCAAACTGATCCTTAACTCTGTGTGCAACGTAACACCCGCAAATCTCCATTTTAGAAAGCACAAAATCCTAAATACACTCATTTACATACCTACCTGATTCTCTAAATAGTCTAAAAGGTGTCAAAGACCAAAGTCCTCTAAGCACATAGTTATTCTGTTCATTAAGTTCTGTGTTCTGTATCCATTAAGTACACAGTTATCCCTGTTCTACAGAGCTGCTTTCTGAAGCAGAAAGCTCACCAAGCATGAGTTTTCCCTGATTTCTCAGTGTGCTTGTTTTCACCATTCCAAATGTGGCTAGCAAAAGGCTTGGAAACTCAGATTTCTGTTCATGGTATTACTCATCAAAGCCTTAAAGTTCCTTCCCCTGCCAGGTGAGTCATTGCCTGCTTACCTGGCAGAATAGTTAGGGGGTTTAGTTTGAGCACTACTTTACATAAGTCACATAAGACTTGTGGAACTCTTCAAAGAAGTAATGCAGAAGTGGGGCCTTGTTCTTGGTGTCATAAAGCTGATGTTTCTCTGAGTGCATCTTCTCAATTACTGTACACTTGGTGAGAACTGAAGAGAATTCAGAAGGTAAATGGAGTTTGCTAACTTATTAGTAAATACTGAGGTTTAGGACTACCCCCAAAGTAAAGTCACATAAGACTTGTGGAACTCTTCAAAGAAGTAATGCAGAAGTGGGGCCTTGTTCTTGGTGTCATAAAGCTGATGTTTCTCTGAGTGCATCTTCTCAATTACTGTACACTTGGTGAGAACTGAAGAGAATTCAGAAGGTAAATGGAGTTTGCTAACTTATTAGTAAATACTGAGGTTTAGGACTACCCCCAAAGTAAAGATGCAGGATCTTTTTTTGGAATCATTGTTGTTTAATTTCATTGGGTTTAGTAAGAAGCATTCAGAGAAAAATCACAACAGCAAGTTCTGTTAAAAGCATCCCTGCCATGGTTTGAGCTGTGGCAGGAGTCATGCTATCTATATACTTGCTGTTCAGAAGGAAAATCACCATGAAAAAACCAAACAGCCCAAGATTTTAAACAGGACAGCTTTTCTCTGGAGTTTGAGGAGGCCAGACAGTGAAATTCAGGCCTGCAAGTACAGTTCCATTGAAGTCACCAGCATTAGGAAAAGTCTCTCCTGCACTTCAGAAATATGTTCCTTCAATGCAGATAGGAGACCCCTGAGCTTATTTTAGTGAGGAAAATAAGATCTACTGCTCTCTTAGTTCAGCCAAGAATATCTGTGAAAGAACTGAATTCTATTTCACTCTGGTAAGCATCAACATAATTCCCTACTAAACTTCTGTCACATATATCTGATAACATCAGGATTGAACAGATGCTAAATACTAAGCAGCTGCTTTAAAGACTAAGACACCAAACTACTGTGCTGATGACCTGTATTTTTCAGTAGGCTTTATTAATGATGGCAAGGTCTAAATGAGCTTGTAGGCTCATTATTAAAACGCTATTCTGTTGATAACAGCACCAAAATGCTGCTATTTAAGCCTATTTTTAGGACTCACACCACACTTGCAATATTTTTTTGAGGTGGATGATAATACAGCAGATTTGTGGCTACACTTTCATTAGCAGGTTGTGCAGCACAATCAGAGCAAGCCTGAAGAGCAAAGCAGGTATTGCTGGAAACTAAAACCCCATGCGTAGAGGTGTTACTGGAGGGAAGGGGAAATGCTTTACACCAGCTCTGCCCTGCACTGAATGACCATTAGCAGCTGGAGCACTTCAAATATGCTCCTGTAGCCTGCCTTTGGTTTTAATTTAATCTAGGAGGAACTCAGCTGGTGTTCTCCAAGACAATTTGACAGCACAAACCAACACAAGGCAAGGAAGGAGGATGGAAAGATTCCTGTCACCAGGACATCCCCCCTCAAAACTAGCACATATGCACCTGGTGATGATCAGTGGAAATAATTGAGGTAGAAACCATTTAAAATGGAAGAGAAAACTAAACAACATGTTTTCCATGAGGGTTCTATTCTTAAAAGCTTTCTCTGACTTAATAGCCCAGTAGCTTTTCAGGAACACTACAAAGCCTGCTAACTCTGGAGTGACCATTCAGGAAGAGCAAAAACATTACAGCCAAGATGTCAGCTTAGTATTAAAGCACATCAAGGAAACTTAAATGGGACTGCAGTGGTAAAAGTAAAGTTAGAAGAAAAAGTTGCATTTTTTCTTTCAAAGAGAAGCAGTTGTCTGTAGTAATATGGACACAGATGTTCTCAGATACACAAATAAAATACAGATGCTGGGGACTAAGTGAACTTCATCTGTGTATGCGTCTAAACTGTCTCAAGAAGAATGAGAAACAGATTCTGCTCTTTGTGTCATGTGTGAGCCATCACTAAAGCACCAAATTCTCCAAGCTGTAAATTCCTTCATCATTACATTGAAAGTAGGACATCTCCTGGTAAGTCTGACCGTTCAACATTCATCCCCACTAAACACAAGGGATATAACAAGTCAGTGTAAATAAAAGCAATTCTGACATACTGAGCCACTGTCACCTCTCATCTGCAAACTGAACCCAGGCCCATGGCATAGTAAAGGTATCAATACTATCAATTTTGATACCTATTTTGAGACCAACAGACATTGCTGCTGACTGATTTCAATACCCATTGGCATTGCTGCCCACTGATGCCTATCAGTTTCAGAACTCTGATACTGACAGGCACTGATACCTATACACAACATTACCTTTTGATATCAATAGGCACCAACAGCTATGAATAGAAACCAATACTTAGCAGTATCAACACCTTTCAATACTGATAGGCATCAATACCTGTATTTTGTAATGCTGGTTTCAATATCTATCTAAAGATAGACAGATTGATACCTACTGATAAGTACAGTTATCAGTGCTTCTTGATTTTGAAACCAGGTTTCAATATTAGGATGCACCAAAACCTATTTCATATGAATTTTGATAAGAATAGGCATTCAAAGAGTATGGCACCCATTTAAAGGAACCAATACCTTTTAATATCAAAGTCTGCCCAAACTAATCTCAGTATTGGTAGGCATACATTTCAGTATTGATTTTTAGATCATTATGCATCGATACTTACTGATATCAATAGGTATGAAAAGGTAGGAATTAGTATCTATCAATTTCTATACTGATTTTGAAATCAATAGACACTGAGAGGCATGAAAATATATGAGTTTCAAGATCTACTAATTTCAGTAGTCATCTAGACCTACTGATTTTGATGCTGATTTTGGAATCAGTAGGGATCTATACCTATTGATATTGATACCTTTCCCTTACTATCTATACCTTTTAATACCTACTGATAGGTAGGTATTGATAGACTGATTTAGATAAGCATTTATACCTATCAATACCTACCAATATTGATACCTTTTGATACACAAATACTTATTGCTATGGTAGTCACTGGTAGACATCAACACCAGCTGACAGGCATCAATACCTATCAAATTTGATAGCAATTTATTTTTATACCTATCCATATCAATCAATTTAAATAACTAGGTATATTTAGAGACATCAAATCATATGGATGTTTACATACTGGCCAAAGAGCAACATGAAGTTTTGGTATGTAGGTTATAGGTGGTATTATTTGCTATGGAGCTTGTTCACTTCTGCTGTGCCTCCTGGAGCAAAATATTGAAGAAAAAGCATATTAGGTGTACAAAATCCTGTACTGCAAGGGCCAGTGAGCACCTGCAGAAATCACAGGCACACATGCAGGGATCATTTGCTAATAGCTGATCCTTAATATTTAAACAGAGGACATATATATAAGTCTTGTTATTTCATTATTTCCAAGAATTTCGAGTACTTGCATGCTGCTCAAATTAATTTGGTTTTCCTGGAAGTCAGTTCTATTTAAAACAGGTAAGTTTCCCTTAAGCATCTCTCCAAATAGCTCTGTTTCAGCCCCTGGAAATGTACTTCCTTCTTTCAGGTTTTGGAGAGTTATTAGTTCTGTTTAGGTTTCTCTGCACAGTACTGGGTCCTGCACCTTGCCCAGTTTTATTTCTGAAGGCTGACAACAGCTCCAGCTACACTGGCTGTTTTACTCTCAGCTGCAAACACCATTTCCCAGTCCTCCCCACACACACACCTCCAAACTCACCAGGGCGAGACAGACACACTCCCACAGAACTGCCTGAGAACCTACAGTGCCACATGGAAAGGCAGTTGGATTCACTGGCATTGTTTCTCATTTTCAGTGTTTTACCAGCTCTGGATTTTGGGTTTATATTTCCTTAAGCGACTGAAGAAAAACTGATAGCTACAAAAGCTACTGCTTGCTCATGTCATCCTGACACAGATCAGTGTTGTGACCAAGAGTATCAGCCTTTGTGGTGTCACTGGCACCTCCCAAAAAGGCAATTTTTCAAAGTTCACCTCTTGCCTGCTGGAGAAGTCTAGGACGCCCAGACTAACACTCCTTGCTGATGGTAAATGTCACCATGGTATCACATTACCACATCTAGTTTAAAAAAGTCTGACATTTAAAAGATACCAACTTAGAAATTGCCTCCCAACTACACCACTGATGCAGTACTGAGTAGCAAGGAAAAACCACTGCCTGGCAATTCAGACCACCTTCCTTCAGCACTTTTGGTTTTTCCAAGGGCATTTCCCCTGCAAATAGTGACTCTGCCCAAATGCTGTTACCTTGAAAACATGAACAAGAGCACAACCTTGAGGAGCAGGGCTGATGGCTGATACTGAATCAGGGAGTTCAGGCTGGATGAAATATACTGTAGCAACACCTGCCACACCAAACCTGAGAATGAAAACGAAGCCTGGTCCCCACCCTTCAGTGGTGTATGGATGGGATCCCAACAGCTGTGCAGCTGCTTCATTAAGAAAACAGTCACGACGTGGGACGGAGGTTTTCAGTACAAACTGGCGTAGTTTTCACAAGTCATAACAGATCCCTTTGTGAGTATTTAGCTACAGAAACAGGGTGATGCACTTGCCAAACAAAGCGAGTTAGAGGGAAGATTAAATGGCTAAAAGGACTGAGGGCCAGCACCTTGGCTTTTGGGTTATTTCTCCACAGGAAATATCTCAGCCTACAGCAGATCTGTGAGATCTGAAATGCCTCACATCTCCATCATACTTGGTTTAGGAGGGTTACACTGGATCAGAGCCTGGCCTAAGGCCAAAGCATCTTCACAAAACTATTCAAAACCTTCTGAAGGGAAGTTATCCTCCAGGGCTTCACAACATAAACTAACAGTCTCTCCAAGCAGCACTGCACTGTCTTCTCATTTCTTACAAATATTCCAGCACCACATTAACATCACTTATGAACGCAGCAAGACACAAGGAAGAGAGAGGATTGTCTGCAGCATTTGGTGCCCATTTACACCATGGAACATGCTGCAGGCCCTCTGTGACACTGGGCTCTTGTACTGGGTCTGTCTGGGGGAGTTAACTTTTGAGACTGTCTTTATCTTGATCCATGATTTTCTTTTTTTGCTTTTGGTCTTCCTATTCTCTCCCTCATCCCACTGACGGAGGAACCGAGTGAGCTGCTGTGTGGGTGCTTAGCTGCTGCCTGAGGACAGCCCACACCAGCCAAAGCCATACCCCTCTATCATCAAACTACAAGAAAGGACAGGTGAGGGAAAGCTTGCTAAGAGCTGTTAAAGCAGCAGCCTTAGCACTGCAGAGGGAAAATTAATAACAGGGAATCAGATAGCCATCAGCTTGGGTGGGAGGAATAATACCCTCTCAGAAAAAAACCCCACACTTGTCTTTCCCCTTTTATTGAGACATGAACTTCTGTCCCATTCAACTCCACAACCAGACACTGCAGTTGAGACAGGTACTCATACAGAGCTGGGACTGGAGAGGTAATTCCTGACATAGCTGTTCCATGGAAGAATTTTTCCACAGCTGATGGCTCTGAAGGAGGTGTTTTAAAGGTATCACTCAGAGCAGCAGTGCACAGTTTCCCTGGGGCTCTGAGCCTGATGCTGTAAGCCTAGCAGAAAGGTCAGGCACGGACTGCTCCTGCCCCAGAGCAACATACAGAAAGAGCAGCACGCTGTGGGGCTGGGATCCAGGGCACTGGCACAAGGGGTCACTGACTCCAGGGCTGGCTGCAAACGTGACAGGAGCTATTTCTTGGCCTGTCCCTCCAGAAGCATTCTGTGGGGAGCTGGGATCCTGGAGCAATGACCAGAACAGGCACTCTCCTCTGGATTCTCCTACATGGCACTTAGGTCTTCAATCCATGGTTGAAAGGATGTATTAGGCAGTGTAAGTAAACTTAAAAAATCACTGTACTATACATAATTTAGACACAAATTAGGATTTTTTTCACCTTTTGTGGAAAAAAATGTATTCAAGATTCATTATAAAAATAAATAACAGTCACTGTAAATCCTGAGGATTGTGAAGTGTAACCTACATCCTTAGTCTTGTGGTGTTGAACTAGGAAGGGTCACATGCAATGTCTGACCTACATAGTCACACCATACATGCATTTACATAAGTGCTCCAAAGCTGTTCAAGGGCACAGGGTTCTGGAAAAGGAGCAAAGAAGGGCCATCCCCAAAGAATTTACCTGCCAACTAAAAATATTCCCAAAACTACATGATTGGCTACAGCTCTTGTGCACAGCATACCTCAGAAAACCTTTAGTTGCAAAGCACTACTGATCAACTTGTGGATTTAGGAAAATTAAAACAGCAAATTGCAATTCAGCAGCTAATAAGAACACAAAATTTAAAATCCTTCTCTTAACAGAGCTGAAAAACATAAATTTCAATGTCCTTGAGATAGTGTAAGTGCACCTGAGGTCAGTTCCAGCTGACGCTGGTCCCACCCAGAATTTTTTTAGTTAACTACTGTTCACTAAACTAAGC
This sequence comes from Acanthisitta chloris, assembly GCF_000695815.1. Lineage (NCBI taxonomy): Eukaryota > Metazoa > Chordata > Aves > Passeriformes > Acanthisittidae > Acanthisitta > Acanthisitta chloris. Next base: position 85,091 of record NW_008671460.1, on the reverse strand, counting down.
TGTCATCATTCCCACTATTTATGCCAATAGATCAGGGTATTAATGCAGTCAAATAGAAGTAGGTGTGCCCTGGTAGCTCCATCTCATCATCATCTTGAGATGTCATACAGATAACCTGCACAGTACAGGCCAAAACATGCTAAGTGAGTATTTCCTAAATATTTGGTCTGTTCACTCAAACTCTTACAATTAGAGTCAAACCAATATCTCCAGTTCTGTTAAAAGCCAAGGAGAGACTGACTGTAGTTCTAACACCTTTTTCCAATAGCTCACCTTAAATAATACATCTTCTCCATTGATCTAGGTGAGCACTAAGAATCCTGAAGGAAAATTAAAGAATCAATCAAATTAACCTTTTGGCCTTCCTGGACTCTCACTCTTACTTCTGCCTTGGGATCTATACATCCCTTAGCAAATACACTGCTTCCAACACTGCTTGGGACTTTAATTATTGTACTTGCCCATTCATCTGCATCATGTTCCTAATCTGTTTGTCTTTCCTGTTGAATAACCCCATTAAAGGGAAAAGTTCAGGTTTGCAATTGATACTTAGGAAGGTTCTATCTGGCAAAATGCAGTTTTTATCTTAAGATACTGCACTTCTATTAGGCTCCTTCTGTAAAAATATTCAGGACACCACACAGGAAGAGGTGTGGGACTGTAAGAGATGCTGTGCACATACACACCAAGACAAACCTTGAATCATTTACAGACATCACAGCTGTGGTGTTTCTTCCTGAGATGAGATTACCACAGGAGCACTACTTAAAGATAAGGTCTGGGTTATTTTGCAGCCTCCTAAACTCTGGGTGTAAAGTGCCACATTTTTTGCAATTTCTTTTGTGGGGTTTTTTTCTCAAAAATAGGCTTTGTCAAATAACTTTGAAATTAAAAATTAAGGAGAAAAAAAAAGCATAGATAAGAGAAGAAAAAACCCTACAAGGCACTTATAGTTTTTGAAACACTTTATCTATTTAATATTAGAGTAATTTCAAATCCTGTGAGCCATCTGGAACATTATGGCTTTGTCTTGACTGCCAAAAATGAGTTCCTTTTGTTTATTCACTTGTAGAGACAGTTTCTAGTCTATAGAGAGTCTTTAGTCTTATCATTAAACAAACCAGATAGTCAGCCATGGGTAAATGTGTGCAGTGAACCCTGTCCTTAAATGCCCCAAAGGAACAGCCTGTCTCCCTTGGGATTTCACAGCAGGTAGTTCAGATGAACTACCTACAGGTAGGCAAAGCCTAAAACCACATGACTGCTGCTCTTACAACTGGGGTTTCCTTTATGGATATCCATTTTTTCTTCAAATGCAAAACCAAGTACTTGAGAACTTGTAATTTCTGATTAATTTTGTGGATAAAATATATAGCCCCTGTATAGAAGGAAAAGGATATCTTAATGGATATGTATTTCAGCATAAAAATCGGTGATGCAACCAAGGCCTCAAAACTCAACACTGAAGAAACAAACCCACAGAACTGAGGCAGAACATTTTTGGTACCCTTAGGCAGACAGAGAATGAAGTGGCCTTGTTTTAGGAAGCGAGCTGAAGTCTTTTTGCCTCGGCCAAGCCTGTCCTGCCCTGGCACGTTCTTGTGCTCACACAGTGCCCTGCAGCTCACAGCACCCCACGGCCAGACCTGCTAACTACAGAGCCCACAGGAAATCTGTCTCAGCACCAGAAAAGAAATCATACCATTCTGAAGCAGATGTATGTTCTTATCACTGTTTACTTGTAAAGCAATAAAGTAACTTACTCTTGCCTAATCAATCTCCACTGTTACAAGTAAACACATTTGCTTTAGACATGGTCTTTATTGTTAAGCTACTTTACTGCTTCTCCATCTCTCTTCCTCCTTTTTTTTTTTTTGAGGGTATAAGAACATGGCTCTATTTTCACACTGTGGGAAAACTTCTGCTGGGAAAGGTGGGAGAAAAAGACTAAACAACGTCAAATATAAGAACAATTCCTTTTTCCCTTATCCTTCATTCCTGTCCAATAACAGCCATACAGTAATTTTTTTTCTAAATTGATTTCCTTTCCTCTTTAATCCTCATACTTTTGCACACAGGAATTTAACAAATTGCTATATCTAAAAAACTATGATATTCTACTGAACTTTAAACTTGCATCTGCAGGATGGAAAAGAAGGAGCCAATGGATTTCTGCCCCAAACCTGAAAGATGCTAACAGCTATAATTAATCAGCCTTTTTCTCTGCCATTAGAACACCAGAGGTTATTGAGCTCTGAGCTTACAGCTTCTCCCTTCCAGATGAACTCTTGTGTCCAATTCCAAAGCCACCTACAAACTGAGGTAGCATCAGCATCCCATTTCTTATCAACTGCATTTTGGATCTTTTTTTTACCTCTTCTGGCCTTGACTCTTGAGGAACTTATTTTTGTCAATTCAATTATTAAAGTATTTGAGAAATTTGCCTTGAAGTACTTGGGAAAAGTGTGTATTTTTAAAAATCAAACCAAGCAAGAACTGCTTTGTACCAGACCACAAGCAGCTGAGCACTGGGGCAGGAATGTCACTAAGAGAAGGCAAGTGTGCACTCTCTGTTGTTGTGTGTCCCCCCCAGTCTGGGAACTTGCACCTCCACCCTCTCCAAAGTAGTTCTAGCTTATTGACTTTTAGGGCACACTAAAAGGCCCATTTGTTCTCCCTAGCTGTGAGAAGACTGGGAGGACCCTGGTGAGAGATCATAAAACTGGCTCCATTCTCACTTCCAACAGTAGTGATTTGTATGTTAATAATAGGAAAACTGAGGGAGAGGAGTCTCCAGAGAAGCATGTGTGTAAAACTATTCCCAAAGTGTGTTGCAAACAAAGCCAGACACTTCATTTCTAAACACTTAGTTAGAAAGAACAAAATCCATGCTGGTGCCTAAATGAAGAAGTTCCCTTATTTTCAGAGGTGCACAGAATGTACAAATCACAGTCACCTATCAGTCACCTGTATGGAACATCACATTTTGGATTTGACCAGGCAGGAAGGTAAAACAATACCGACTACCTGAGCACATGTGCTTAGTGTAAGAGTTCTGTAGGTCTGTATTTGCCTACCCTCAGTCTTCCAGTGCTCCAGTCTCTCACAACTGGTACACTCCTTCAGCCACATGAGGCTGTCAGTGTGGCAACATGACTTAGTTTTGTTACTTCAGTCAAATTTGAGATCTCTTCTCCACTGTGAGCTGATTGCGAATGGAAGGAACTGCAAGTGGGAGAGAGAGGAAGATGAAGGAAGCTAAAAACGTGGGAGAGAGAGGAAGATGAAGGAAGACACTCCACCTAAAAGCATTTCTCTGTAAATCTACCTGAAAATGAGAAGTTCTGACTGATGTATCCAACCAGTGAGAATTCTTGCTAATGTAAGTGAGCAGAACCCTAATAATTCTGGTGAGAAACAGAAGCAGAATGGAAAGAATTAGTAACAGTGCCATTGCTGAAGGAGTGACACAGAGCAGAGCAACTTCAACTGTGACCTCTGGAAGGGAGGAGGTAACAGAGGCATTGTGGCAGGCAGTCCAACACACAACTTGGAACCAAGGCAAGTTAACTCAAAAGATCATGATACCTTCATGACTTAAAAAAAAAAAGCAGCATAAAATAAGATTTTAAAAGCAACAGCGTTAGAAAAGAACCTGTGTGAAGTGAAAGTGCAATGAGAGAAAGGAATATGATTAACAGTGAAGTAAATTTGGGGTTTGCAAACAAAGATTTTCAGAAGCTAAATTGTATACATTAATTTTTTCCACAGTCCTTGGGACTCATTATTTTAAATATGCTTATTAGCTGGTATGTAGTTGACAGAATCCTGCACATATTATGCTCTAGAGAAAGAAAAGAATGAGAAGTAATTGCTGCAAACTTTCATCCCAGATGAAGGTACAATAAAGACCTTCCCTCAAGGAGGCACATCAAGGAGAGCTGGGGATAAAAGGTGTGGAAGTACAGCAGCAAAGACGGACACACTTGTTCTGCCTGAAAAAATGACTCCAACGATTTGTAAAGCTAGCTGCACAGCCTGATTTTCCACATGTAAATTAAAAACTGCAGCACAAAGTCCTTTTCCAGTTAAATCAGAATATAAAAGTATCTGATTTAACAATGCAGTTCCTCTGGTGGTTTTCTGTTTGGATATGAATGCAGATGCTCTCTCCCGGGTCATTACCAAACAGAAAGCAACTGTATCATTGGAGAGGAACATGATGTACCGAGTAATTACAAATGCTCAGTTGACAGTGCTAAACTACAAGTCTAGAGGTTTGTAATGATTAAAGTAGACCAGCAAAATATATTTCCATGATAAACTAAACCTTTCCAAAGAGTCAAATCCATGATGATAAGGGGTGATGTGGAATTAGTCAGAGCTACAATGGCAATATCAACATTTATCTTCAAGAGATGATGGCTGAACTTATCAAATACCAACCAGCAAAGAGTTCCTTACTGAGGGCAGATAAGTTCCACCTCTCCAAACTGCATATTTTATAATCTGCTTATACAGCAGCTCAGCTGTCCCTTCATTTTAAATCCACCTGCTGTTTTAGCTGTGCAATAAACTGCTGAATTGGGTCTTCAGGATCAAGAAGGGTGAAAATACACAAGCCTCTGCTATTCTAAAACTAAAGCTAAAGTAAGCTGTTTGCTTTTCTTTTAACTAAATGCTCTTCCCTCTTCCCACCTGAGGAACTTTGTGGCAGGAAAGGAGAGAGGCAAATTATTTGCAGTAGACACATGATGCAACACACTGCATGATGTAACTTAAACTGTATTATAACTTAAACTGTATTCTGTGTGTGATGCTGCTGCACTCCCCTCAAGCTGGCAAACATCTCCACGTTAACAGGCCCCACCGGTATCCAGCTGGGCACAAAGGTCAGGCTGAGAACATCCCATTGTAGGATCCATTGTTTTCCTGTGAACTGTGCCTTGTCTTCCAAATTAGTCACTTAAAGGAATGAAACAGTTACTTGGTTAAATGACTGTTTCCCTTGGCTATTAGACAAAATGTATTACATCTCCAGGCATGTGATCAAATGATTGAGAGTTTGACCTAAATTTACTTACTGTGCTAAACAGCCAAAGGAACAAAAAGAATTACGCCTCACTGCCTACTGTCAGCTACAAAGAATATCTATCAGTCTGTAACTGCAGATGAAATGCAGTTTTGCAGTTTTCTGTGCCAGCTCTTTGGAGCAATTGCAGGTCAGGTAACAAAAGACATTTCAGAGATTTTAGGGCTTTTTTATTGTTTGGTTTTTTTTTTTTCCCTGGAAGCTTTATGCTGACTGTTTTTGCACTTCTGGGACCCTAGAATGGTATGTTTTAGAGATGCTTTGACTGAGCTCGTGTGGAATTTCCACTTAAGACAAATGCAAGTTGAATCCTTACAAAAATACGCATCTCCAAACAGCAGAAGTGCAAACAGATCATAGTCTCACACGTTTGCTCCACCAGACTAAAAACCACGTGCACTTTTTAGAAAGAAGCTTTCTACAGGGGGAGGAGGCACACTGAAATTTCATAGACTGCCTTGATTCCTGCAGCACCTGCTCGAAGCTATTAACATGCAGCCATTTGAAAACAGGTTGAGTTCTTTTATCATTATGTCATGTAAAAGAAAGCTGGCAAAATAATGCAGTCAGTTAACAAGGCTGAATATTTCTGATTGAAATTCAAATGTTTTGGGCAGCCAATTCCCTTTAATTCTTTTATAAATAGATATTCATATTCTGGTAACAATAGTTTTTTCAGTTCATAACACCCCTCAATGTGTGGCTCGTGGCCATTTGGAGAAGCTGCAGGGAATGAGAAATAAGGCTAAGGGAGTGATCTACACCAACAAGATAGTACTTATGTGCAAAGCAGAGCATGTACATGTGTGTCTAGGCAATCTCCTTTAACACAAAGGCAACCTGCAGTTTTACAAGGAAAAAGAAGGAGAACTAGGGAATAAACACTAGTCTGTGACAAACCTTGATGCCACAGTTCAGAGAAACCCAAGGACTAACATGAGTAGGGAATGCCTCCACCAAAAGCAGCAGGATCTGGTTCCAGTCTATGAGACCAAAGGGTCTGCATCAGTTTAATGGAAGCACTGGTATGTGTCAGAAGAAGATGCCACTGCAGGAGCAGAGGCTTTACCAAGAGACACCACCAGCAAATAGGGGGGGAAAAGAACATGGAAAGGGACTTTCTGGTTGCTTGTGAACATACAGCCCATAGTGACACACTAACTGTGTGTATGCATATAAAACTTATGAGACTGTGCTTGATTGGAATACTGTTTTTTTCCAAGTGAAGCTTTGCTATTTGGTCTGATAGAGCACTCAAATTTACAAGCTGCATTTGGTGTTGAAGGTGTTTTACCCTGACAGAAATCTAGCATAAAATAAGTTTTATTGACATTCCTCTCTTTACGTACTCAACACTGAGCATCTCTTACTTCCAGCTTCCTTTTGGCACCTCTCACCATGCCCAACAAAAAGTTAACCACTTTTCTTTCACAAAAACTGCCATCATAGGGGCTTGTTAAGGTTTCCTTCTTTGATCTTATGTGAATATACCTTTTTACGAAAACAAATGTGTTTTTTTCCCCCTGAAGATGTAAAGGGAAAAGACTGAGGAAAAATCAAGTTTATTCCCAGTCCTAGGCACAGCCCAGCTTTAATTCACAAGATCAAGCAACAGGACATGCACCAACAGGCAGGGTGAGGGGAAAAGACACACATCCTGACACACTGAGAGAATGTTGACAAACTTCTTTCAGCATCAAAAGCCTTCCTTCTTTTTGCAATTCATTTAAAGCCCTTGCTCCGGGTTTTGAACAAATCTGCCACAGGCAGTCCCTCAAGGATTCATTTTTGAAAATCACAGCTCACCAAAAAAAAATATAAAAATCACTCCTGACAGGTAAGCATTTACTTCTGGGAGTCAAAGCAGTGCCTCCCAACCCAGACCCCCCCACACTGCTGCATTTCAGCTTCTGGAGAAGATGAGCACTGGAGTCTACATTTTAAAGGCACTTTGAATATACCTCTGGTGACTCAAAAACATCTCAATCAACCCTTTTTTCTTTCTAGGGAACAACATGATGCAGTGAACATTTAACTGATGTTTCAGATTATTAAGCCTGGATAATAATTCCTTTTTGCCGGCACAGCGAAGATCTCTCCACCTGCCCCAGGCCCCACATCCCTCCCTCACCCCCTCCCGGAATGCAAATCACTGCTCTTCATGTACCAAATAAAGAGCTGCAATCAGAGACAAGGGAGTTGCCTGCAGCTGAGCTGACAGTGACAAACTTCAGGTTATACAAAAGATCTCCTTACAAGCTATGCCAAGCAGTATTACAAGCAAAGCCAGCAATCTGAACCAGCAGCCCTCTAATTCTCACTGCCTGTGCTGTATTCCTACCTTCAGCAAAAAATCCTTCAGGGCAGCAAGAACAGCAGTAAACCTGTCATTAACAGCCACAGTACTGTCACATCAGCGACTCTCCCGTGTCAGCTACAATCTTTAGCTCAGCTGTTTGCCTCTTTGGGGAGAACTTGCCTTGGCTGTCACAAAATGGAACGTGTAGGTTGGTCCCTCATAAGCATATACAAGCACTCCAGGGCACAAATAAACAAACCAGTCCTATTCTTTGGGAAATCATGTTGATTTTTAAAAACAAGCCAAAAGATGCCTCTGTGAATAGTCCTATATACAAACCAGCATGGTAGAACTTACGTGGAAATGTGTCACGGAGAATAAACCACTGTCACTCGTTTCCTCTCCCTGCTCCAGCACTGGAAAGCAGATTGTTTCTACCACGTGCTTGCTACAGAACTGTGTTTCCAAAACACATGGCTGAAGTCCTTGAATCACAGCCAAACAATTGGCTAAACCCTTAGAAACCTACTGATCATTACCTTGGGCACTGGCATCGAGAAGCACAACGAAAAGATCGAGTTCTTCATGTCTCATCAGTCTTTGTGCCATGTCAACATCAATTGAAAACCACCACCATGAACTGGGGAGCATATCTGTTCAACAACAGCCCAAGGGGTTATCCATTAGCTAACATTAGCATCTGGATGGAGAGAAGTGTTATACAAGTAAGTTTTTGGTACAAACAAAGCATTTGAATCCCAGCTGAGCTGCTGAAGTGGGAAACTTATGGTATTCTGATAGAGTTAGCTAAGCTCAGAGAAACTTGGAGCATTAAGATGATTTTTGAGGCCACCAAAGCTTTTTTGAGCTTATTCATATCTTTGGCCACCTGAAATACAGCTGCTAAGAGAGATCACATAGGAGCAACTAGAGAAGTTACAACAGTAAACAGAGTGTACTTGGTAGTGTGGTTAAGAGGCAGAAGAAACAAAAAGTATAAATATCTTCAAGTTACAAATCTCCACAGCACTGAAGTCTGCAGGAAATTATTTCAGAGCATATGTTGGAAGGCTCAATTACCTAAGTACACTCAGAAATCCAAATTAATCTAATAAAATACTTAAACCAGTAAATCCTTGTGTAGGTACTCTCATTCAGAATTATGGTGGATTTAATGCTGTTCATCTTGAATTCTTTTGCACAATTAACTACTTGGAAGAGTAGACTTTGCATCCACTATAAGCCTCATTCTTACAAGTATTTACATAGTAAGCCCCAGAGGAGCAAAGGTGTGACTGAGACAACAACAGTGCTGTGTACCTGAATATAAAGCCCTTAAGAAAGAAGAGATACAGAGAAACATATGTGTCCCCCCCACTGTGTGTTCTGGCTTCCACAGCATTGCAAACCAAATGCAGAGCCTAGTCCTCAGGAGCAATCACTGATCTAAACCCAGTGCATACAAATAAGTGATGCACTGGAGAGATGAAGCGAAAGAACTTCCTTCCCAAAAGCAGCTCATCTGTGCAGGGGACAGAAAGGCACAGCCAAGCCTGTGGAAACAGCTTCTCATGGGACCAAAGCCTGTGACAAGCCCAGGGACATAACAGCGACAAACCGAGACAGGATTTAAATGCAAGTATGTGCCAAGCAAGCCTCTCTACTCCTGCCTGTGTGAAAGACAATGATAGAAGATGATAACTGCAAATTAACAGACTGTATTAAGGTATTCAGGTGATTAATGCAGACCCTGTAGTGAATAGGCTTGTCAGCCCAGGCATGGTAACTGGCTGATGTATTTACATCTCTCAGCAGAAGAGGCTTATGTAGCAAAAGAGACCAGAAAAGGATGGAATTGTTCAGGGCCTTATGAGAGAAATACCAGTTTGATGCAATGGGGCCAGGATATGAAGCTGAAAAAGATACAATTCAGACAGACATAAACTAAGCTCTATAAAAGGTGAGTTTCCAGAATCCTGAGAAGATACCTTTACGTATCCAGTGCTGACAAATCACAGGTTTTTGACTGTGGAGCAACCATCAGGGTCTCTACAACAAAGCAGTGCCATTGGCCACTGGACCTAAGTGTATGATGATGTACATCTCCACTAGTGTGACAAATTACCAAAAAATCTGTCTGTTCCAGAAATTAGAACTAATTTTAAGTAATTTTTAGCAAAGCTTTAGTAGTGCTGAGTTGCACAGAAGACAGAAAAATCAAAGAAAGCTCTAGAAGGATCTAAGAGAATTTTCTTGCTAACACTATTCCAGGAAATCATACAAAAATTCTACAAGTCCTGCGAGAAATTCTTTTCATTAGATTTGCTCAGCTTCACTTGATTTTGATTAAATGGCTGAAAAGGAACCTTCTCCCTCTTACATCCCTGTTCTCCGCCAACACTGTTTGCAGCAACCTCCTCTCTGGTGGTAACACAAAACCAGAACTGCAAGTCTATATATAAATATGCCATAAGATTCCCATATCTGTTGGGAAATATGAGATTCAAATAAAACACATTTGAAAGAAAGTTTAAAAATCACACATCATTTTTAAACGAGGATTTCAACTCTCATTTTCTGCCTATTTTGTATTGCAAACTCCTCCAAACACACTGCATCTAACCCCCTTATTCCTGAGCTATCTCATCTACAGGCCAAGACAGCCTGAGCTTCTAGGGTCCTGCTAAAAAATGCTTGTGAAAGACTCGCCTCTTCCACAATTTCCCCAGGAATGAACTCAATGGTGCCAGCAGCAGGTGTTGTGGGAGACATAAAACCTCTATGAGGAGATCCCTTGCTGCCCTTCGTATTCTTACTGTGACAACTTCAGTCTCCGCAAACTGAACAATATTCCAGGTCATTTGTTTGCTTCACATATATTCCAAGACTGAGAACAAACAGTTGTCACAATGGGCAGCTTCAGATCAGTTTGCCAAGTTTTCTTGCCTCTCCCGTGATTATACTTGAGACAATGAGTTTTGCTTAAATGAAAATTTCTGTTTTGAGTCCCCCTATGGAGGAATTCTCTATTTTTCATCCTTCAAGAAAAAGTAATTCCAATGAAAGAAAAGCAATTCCAATGAAAAATTCACTCAGCTCTATTCAGTTGCAGCAATTAGTTGATGCCTGCCTGAAAAACAATTATATGAGGATCTGCAAGAAAGTCTTGCCTGCTTTGTTAGGTGGAAGAATCAGACCCTGAACTTACAGAAATTCTTTCTTTAAAGACATTCCCCATGTCAAAGCTCTGCATCTGGAATTCCTCAACAAACAACTAAATGAAAATCAGGGTTTTTTCATGCAAAGAGTACAGTAAGGATACTACAGGTCAAATACTCAGTTACCTACTGCCAGAAACAGTCAGCTGCTTTTATACTGTATCAAAAGGTTTTGAAAGCTGGCAAGACTGAGAATCCTACCCAAGTACTTGAGAAACATGACGAGTAACCGAGGCAAAATGATCTGAGGATGAAAGTAGATTATTTACTTTTAACAGTTAAGTCTGTAACCTTTCAGAGCAGGTCATTGCTTTGGCAAGGAGTGGGGGAAAATGCAGAGGATTGCTTGTCATTGCACACCAAGTTTTGGCCTCTTTGGATACAACCTGGATCAACTGCAAATGCTTTCTTTTATTTGTCTGTCAACAACTCCCTGCAGCTTTTATTTTCAGTCTCCTGATTTTCATTTTGCATGGATAACTTGATTTGCAAAAAAATAAAAATAAAAATAAAAAAAATACTGTTTCTATTGATCCAAGATGTTCACATCTGTACCATGGGATTAATAGGATTATGCCAACATGGAGAATATGCAGAAAACACGGCAACATAAAAAATGCTTTTGGATACCAAGTAAAGGATATGAAACCTGACACATGAGGTTTTGTGATGTTAGACTATTTTACAATATCATTTGTGGACCAATCATGATAATAAGCAATGACAGAGACATCAACTTTGTTTCAAAACGTGAATCTTGGATAAAAAGAAACCTAAAAAGCTGTCTGCACTCATCTGTAAAGAGGAATTCCACAGACTCACATATTTGCTGATGTGTCTATCAAGGAATTCAGAGTCAGTTTTACAGAGAAGCAAACTGATAGAGCTGGGGGACAAGGTATAGATAGCATACAGGCACAGAATAGACACACAGCAAACAGAATTAGCACAGCTCTCATGTACTTGACCAGGCCTGAGGAAAGCCCTCAGACAGAGAATTACAGCTTTGATTCTCATACACCTTTGCTGATTGTGTGTCTTGTCAGGAAATTCAGCAAGAATGCCCAGTTATCTATTTCCTCATGGTGGAAACACGTTTACATGTCATATAATTATATTGATGTGCACCAAACAGCACATGACTTAGGTCTACATAGAGTACTGATGCAGGACACAACATCTTTAACCTTCCCTTGCTAAGATTTGAAATAGGGAAGAGAATGGTAAGATTACTGTTTCCCTCAACTCTTTTCAGTCAAGACAAGTCACTACAAATTCTCACTAGAATTCTCACCAAGAAAAGCTGTTTGTTGAAGGCACTCAGCACTTAAGAGAAGCTGGGAAAATTTGCGTTTGGAGATGAAAGGAATGAAGAGCTGACAGCCAGGACATGGGACTGGCTGGAAGAAGCAGTTCATGCTACTCTCCAGCAAATGCAAAGAGTATTTCACAGGAGTGCTCCCTATCAAGAAGCCAGAACGGATAGAATCCTATGACTCCTGTATGGATGAAATATACTGGAGCATGTTACCTATTCATCTAAAGGGAATCACTGCATCCAACTGTTGAAGGACACACTTAGGATAGGTCCAGAGCACAGCATCCCTTCCTGCAAATGAAGGGAAAGCAAAGGGAAACTGGATTTAAATAAGGTTCTGCACTATCACTTTTTGTTTGTAGTGTTCAGAAGTAGAAACATTAGCCCTGACTGATAAAATCAACATCTAGTCAGGTTTTTCTACTGCAAGATAAATTAGGCTGTTTCAATATACTCTTGCCACACAAAGCTGCATATTTCCTTTTTGCTTGATGGAGAAATTGGAATTGGCTAACATTAGGCTCTTCCATGACAATTAACTTCAGCAGTGTTAAGAATGCCTTCATTCAGTTATTCATATTATTGATACTGGGTTTTCTGTGGCATAATTGTTGCTATTCCAGAAACATTATAACTAAAAAAAAATAGAAGTGTTTTCTATTCTCTCTTTCTACTACTTAAAAATCCCATTGAAGCAAAATTTCAGTGAAAGATTAATGCAACTCTAGAGGAGATAAGTCTCTAACAAACAGGAAAATCTGAGTGTTAATTATCAGCATGAATTGAAACAAAGTTCCTCCTTAGGAGGTTTCTATCCTGAGGTTCCAGTGTCGAAGGGAAGACCTTGCCTTTCCTTCTTATCTTACACATTATGCTAATTAATTTACTTTAAACAAAGCAAGAGGTGTTATTTCCCTGGTTTTTCCTCTCCCTGTTGCATGTTTCCCTGCACTGGTTTCAATTCAGAGCTACATGCTTTGGAAAACATTTGGAAGGAAAGGTATGATTTGGCTGAGAGGTAGAGAGTTTGTTTTGTGATTTGGGACTGATTCAGTAACACACTTCAATTATGACTTACAATAAAAAAGACCAGAACCAAAACCTAGAATTAAAAAAAACCCCAAACCTCAGCAAGCCTAAACCAGCCTTAATAATTTTGAACTTCTATGTATTATAAAGGAATGAAGAAGAACAGAATTGTTGTGTAAGACTGCACTAAAAATACACATCTTGATACCAATCTTCATTGCCTTACAAGTTTTATGCCAAGGCTTCTCTAAGAAATGACCCTTCTGTGCTCTCTCTCTCAAGCCAGTAATTTCTGAATCAATAGGCTAATTTCCTCAAAGACAGTGATTTTCATCAAGCATGATGTTATCAGGTAGTTAAGCTGAGGAAGGAGAGTCCCAGCACCTAAACAGAGAGAAAGGCTGAAACTTGTGTTCTGGCCTTACTAGACATCCCAAAACACATGCATAGCAGAGGTGGTGAAATCCTACTATCTGCAAAGGAGCATCAGCTGATCCCACATCTTCCCAGACACCAAACACTCAGGCAAATCTGTAAGAAACCAGGTTCTGTTTGTTCTGCTGCTGCTGGAGTGACTTGATAGAGAACTGCTTTCGGTTTTTATGAAGGCAGCTCAGTTCACTTACATACCTGATTAGTTGGTCTAAACATCTGATTTGGTTAATCTAAGTTCCTTTTTTTCTCATCTTTCCCCACTGCAGCATTAACCCGTGCTTTGAAGACACAGGCAGCATCCACCACATCTGCAAGACAACTGGACAGCAACAATTACTCCTATGGAAAACATTCCTCAAAACTATCCATGCGTCATAACATGGAGGTTTATGGGGAAAAAAATTACCATGTAATTTAAGCACATGACAATTATGATAGAGTGCATAAGGTGACACAGATGTCTCTCTTCAGGTTATCTTCTGCCAGATGTCTCAGATAGCAGATTTGAGTGGCAAAATGTATGCAAAACTCTTGTAAGCACATTCAGCAGTCACAGTCTTTTTCTTGCTCTGGTATTTCATTACTAATGTTGGTAGAATTAAACAAACTTGAAACATTTATAGAATGGAAAGAAAAATCTGCAATAGCCAAAGTATTTGCTTGTCAACCAAACTGTTTTAGTTTTGGCAGCCAAAGAAGTTGTCTAAGGAATTATTTATTGCCCTGTTTGACAACTAAGTTTTACAGTAGAGCTGGACAAGAAACTAAACCACGAGTTGCTGCATGAAAGGCAGTGTGATTCCTCACACAGCCATACCCTGCACTGGGAGTTTTGTCAGTGTGTAGAATGCAGAACTAGAGTTATTCTGGAGTAAATAATTCATGCCACACACTGCTGTAAGGGAATTGCATGCAGCCCATTTCCCCCCATAACTGAGAGGACAGTTCAGCAAATGAATTTAAACCTTTCCATCCTGATGTGCAGTTATGCAGGAGAACTACAATGGATTCATAATTAGGTGAATAGGCTTTTCCTCACCTCTCCTCCCTCCATATACAAGCAAGACTAAGCCATTTGTTGAGCTTGGTTTGGTTTTAGAACAGCTTTGATGATTCAAATTAGCACCACAGTCTCTTATCAGCTTTGTTGAACTAAAAATTACACATAGTATTATTAGCAAACAGCACTAAGCGAAAGTAGTCAGTCTGCTAAGTGTCACTGCTTGTATCAAACACCAAAAGGTTTTCCTGTGAGTTACTACTTAATTACAGCTACATTCACGCTGCAGAAGAAGCCCACTCTTGGTGGATTTTCCTCACATTTATTTATGAGTATGAATTAAAGCCACCCTGCCAGATCTGACAAGGAGGAAACATTCCCCTATGGTATACCTCAAGTGCATAATACTTGTAGGCAAAGTTCAGAAGTGCAATTTATCAAAACCTGTGAAAAGAACACAAACACTGATGACAGTTTAAGGCCAACTGGTCACTTTTTAACTTTCAAGCACTTCATTTTGCAACCCTATCTGTGCTAGCAGGCATACTAAATAATATCAAAGGTTTGGGAAGACTTTGGGAAACAAAGTTGCCTCAGTAACTAACCTGAGCCCTGTGACTTATGGATTTCTCATGTCTTAGATTTTTTTAAAGTAACATGCTTAAAGGTGTTTGTCCTCCAATCATGGATGTGCACCTGCAACTTCAAGTTTCCCTTGGGAGATATTTCACACCTTGAATCCTGTGCTCAGTTCTGGGCCCCTCAGTTCAGGAGGGACATTGAGGGGCTGGAGCAGGTCCAGAGAAGAGCAACGAGGCTGGTGAAGGGACTCGAGCACAAGTGGCATGAGGAGAGGCTGAGGGAGCTGGGGTTGTTTAGCCTGGAGAAGAGGAAGCTCAGGGAAGACATTATCACCCTCTGCAACTCCCTGACAGGAGGTTGGAGTCAGGTGGGGGTTGGTCTCTTCTCCCAGGCAACCAGCAGGAGGACAAGAGGGCACAGACTCAAGCTCTGCCAGGGGAGGGTTAGGTTGGATATTAGGAAGAGATTTTTTACAGAGAGAGTGATCAGGCATTGGAATGTGCTGCCCAGGGAGGTGGTGGATTCACCATCCCTGGAGGTTTTCAAGATGAGACTGGATGTGGCACTTGGTGCCATGGGCTAGTAACCACCGTAGGGTTGGACTCTATGATTTTGGAGGTCTTTTCCAGCCCGATTGATTCTATGATTATAGCTGAGACATTCTCTCTTGACATAACAATTCTAATTGTCACACTCACTACAGAGATACTAATTGACAAAGCCCAGTGTAAACTTTGACATTTCCAAAGGGAAAAACAGAAAAGACAGACAAGACTCTACACTGGCTATGGACATGTGGGCATTTAATTGCTCTCACAGTTTCAGCTAATGGAAGACAGCATTTACCCTGTAAATTGCTTAATTTTTTTCTTCTCTTTCTCTGCTCACCACTACATTCCCACAGTGCCAGGCTGAGCAAGTGCAGCAGCAATCGCCTCAGAATTAACCTGTCTGTATGTAATGAGGAGGAAAATGTAATAAACTTTAATTGAATTGCAGGAAACACCTACTATCTAGAAATTACTCTAAAGTGCTTGGAAAACATATGGAAAAGAAGTGTAAGAGCACCTGCCACAAGCCCTGATGCCATTCCTACCTCAAATCCTATTCAAATGAAGACGCAGCCACAGCAGGTTCCACCTTGCTCCCATGATACACATATATAAGGACACACATTTGACAGAGGATCTGTCTCATTGCTCCTTCACTTTTGTCCCACTCCTCCCGCAGTAAAACTCCCATCTTCACACATGTACTGAGTTTTACATTCCATTCCTCAGACCACTAGTGGAACACACATGGATCTGACCCACAACTTGTCCTATGTAACAGATTTATGTGTTCATGTTTCTTGGAGTCCTTCATGCTCTTCCTCTTGAATTTTGACATTTAAAGGTAGACAATCAAATAAACAACATATATTTCTCTTTAGTATCTACTTGAAATTCCCACGGCTGCTAATGGCTTCGGCATTAAGTTCATAGATATGAATATTTAACACTGCAGATGACTGGTGAACCTTAGGATTCCAGGGATTCATTCTCTTTTTCCTTACTTTACACCAATGAACCACAATGCAAGTGTTGCTTCTTTGGTGTAAACACACAAAATTATAGGAGCTATTTGTTCTGAATTCTCCAGCTATCTCCCATAGAAAGAGTGGAGACAAAATACCAGCCTGGATTATCACAATACCAGGATTTCACAGCGCACTGAACCACACTGTATCATGGAACAGAATGTCCTGTTCCAAAACACAATCAAAATAACTCTTTTCTCTGCTGATACCAAGCTTTCCCATAGTAGGCTGTGAACCACATCCCTTCTGAAGTTATGTTTCTCCTTATCATTGTATTCAGTCAAGGCATTTTCTGCAGTTCCAGGAGAGGAAGCAAATCCACAAAGATTTATACAACATGGACACATCCGGTTTCCAACATTCTGACTGCCTAGTGCTTCAGATTTTGGGCTGTGTCTTCCCTAACTATTTCCATAACTATTTCTACTGCATGCAGTTCTGGTGTCCTCAACATAAGAAGGACACGGAACTGTTGGAGCAAGTCCAGAGGAGGCCACAAAGTTGCTAAGAGGGCTGTAGCATCTCCCCTATGAGGACAGGCTAAGGACGTTGGGGCTGTTCAGCCTGGAGAAGAGAAGACTGTGTGAAGACCTCATAGTAGTCCATCAGTATCTGAAGAGGCTGCAGGGGAGCTGGAGAGGGACTCTGTATTAGGAACTGCAGAGAAAGGACAAGTGGTAACGGATTCAAGTTGAAGGAGGGGAAATTTAGGCTGGATGTAAGGAAAATGTTTTTTCCTGTGAGGGTGGTGAGACACTGGCACAGGTTGCCCAGGGAGGCTGTGGCTGCCCCAACCCTGGTGGTGTTAAAAGCCAGGGTGGATGAAACCTTGAGCAACCTGCTCTGGTGGGAGGTGTCCCTGCCCATGGCAGGGGGTTGGGACTAGATGATCCCTGAGGTCCATTCCAACCCCTAAAATTCTATGATTCTATGATAACTCTCTCCCTTTCCACTGGCTTGTAGGGTTTTAATTTTAGACTCCAATGATTTAAGACTTCTGGATCCATTAAGAAATGATTTAGGATGTTTTCTTCTTCTCCTCCCATTAAGAAAAACAATACACCCTTATTTGACACACATTTCCAATTCCATGTACATGCTCGTGTTAGCTGCTCTCTGGTGTAGACAGCTACAATGATGTTCAATTTAGTTAGAGAAGAGTACGATTTTGTTAAAAATGTCCAACAATCATCTCATTTCCTACTCACTGGGATTTTAACATCCATTTTTAAAAGGAAAGAAGGACTTTGTGATATTCCTGCAGAAGTGCTTATAGAGATGCAAAATGAGACACTTCTTAGGACTACAGTCGTACTCCAAAGAACGTCCTCTTAAACATGTTTCATAGCCCAAAGTCCTACATGAGTCCCTCCACCAGCCTAGAGAGAAAGGCAACCCCTGAAATTAAGTGGCTAAAGTTACCTGATGTGACCATCATGACTTATATTTGCAGAAAGAACTTTTTTAAGTCCTATCTCAGAATGTGAACATAGGCACAGACAAGTACTTCAGTGTACGACTAAACTGTCTAAGTCAAAGAAAAATCAGGTCCAGAGGTGAAAACATACTCAATGGCCTTATTTTGTGCTCCAAACCTGTGAACATCAGGCCAAACAAAAAGATTTTAAGAAGAAAAAGAAATTTAATTTTCAAGGAGCTCAGAACCCTTACCGTAACTTTGCTGTTTTCTGGAAAAACAACAGGAAAAAAAAAGAATACAGCTTTTCCTGCAACTCCTCTACAGTTAGGGCAACACAGTTTTCCACTGTGAGAACTAAACATAAATTAGGCAAAATACATATCCAGTGTGTTGAAGCAACAGCTGAAGTTTGATATTAGCTTGTTTGAACCTTTGCCAGCATCTTAACATTTGGATCCAGATTTGAAACTTACTTAGACATCAAATCAAACATGTGTACCATGCAGATTTGCATGCATAAACTTCTTTTCAGCAATGATATTTTGTCTGAATAGCCTTAGATTTTTGCAATTATTCCCTTTCAGCTTAAAAGCAGACAAGCTCTGAGAAAAACAGGCAAAACCACTTTGCAATTCAACTGCATTCAAATAGCACCCAAAGTACTTAAACACTTTGAGAGAATCCAGAAGTAAATCTGTACTGTCCCAGAGGGATTATCTCATGTTGTATTTACTGGGCATGACCTGCTGTTCCACGTGAATGGCCACACTAAGCCAGGCCCAATGACAACAGCCAGGAGGTGAAAATGGGAGTGCACTGAGTTTGGGATGGGAGGCACAGAGGTGTTTTTTAGTGGGTATGAGCCCAGTAACTCAGTTTCTCAGTCAAGGCTAGAAACTTGGCAATCTCAGCCTGGAACTGGCTAATTCGAAACGAGCTAGCCCAAAGACAGGAAGCAATTCAGCAAATTAGAGCAGCATTTTCCAAGTGCTAATTAACCTAGTTTAAATTTTTTAAGCAGCAGTGTGAGCTAAGTAAAACAAACATGTTTCCTGCATATTCTTCTGGCCATCTTTTCTCCTAGTTTCCACTCTCCCAGAAAGCTGTCATAAAAGGCTCCCTCCCTGGAGTCGTGCCCTGTTTTAGCTCCACTCGGCTTTCCTTTCCTCCCCCAGACTGCAACACACAGAGAAACAACTTCTGCAATCCTCTTCTCTAGCTCTCATGCACCTGGCTTCTGCCCAATAATTTCAGAGCAAGGAAAACCCCCACTTCAGTCTTTTCTGAGCTTCCAGGTTTCTTCCTCTTTTCCCCCAGTTGTTTTCAAAGCTTAAAAATGAGGAATATCATGGGAGAAGGAAAATAAAATTGAACGTGGAGTGGGACAAGTGTTTATTTATATTGACAAAGATATCAGACAACTATTTCTATGACCCCACAAATCAAAAATAACTGAAAAAGAAATCAAGGTCTATATCACATGGAGATATTCTGAAGAACATAAATCACTCCCAAGTAGTGTGGAAAAAGTGGGAATTGTGCTTGAAGCAAGCTAATGAGGTCAATACTGCCCCTTCCTAGGTTCAGAATTCAGGACTAGAAAAATTACCCTTATCTGTCAGGAGTCAAGAACTTCTTAACCAAGTATTAGAGGCCATAAAATTGCTTCTCAGATCGCACTGCTAACATACAACTTGCTTTATATTAAAGGCAGAATAAATTTCACAGTCAAATTTTCCAGTCAATATTTCGTGGCACAAAGCAGGAAGCCTACAGTGCAAAGTGCACAAATCTCCATCAGACATATTCTGAAGGAATGGATTCTGCCAGAACAGTAGCTGTAAAATGCTAGCAGAAGTATGTCATTGGTTTATAACTCTGTGACCTTAAAACAGACTTTTGAAAAGGCTTCTGAAATGGTCATAGCATTAGGAAGGAAATTTTTCAGTTGTCTCTCTTCTGCCCCACAGTTTTTAAACTCTCTCTGCAGTGCTTCACATGAAGACACACACAAACACATTGAAACAGAAACACTAAGCATGTTTCTGAGCTCCTCTACAGCAAATAACTGTATTAACCCAAACCCCAGCTCTGTTCATACAGGGGAATTCTCTGCTAAAGGCCCTGAAGATCCATTGCCAGTTCCTTCACTAATGACTGTGCATCACTTCCACGTGTTCCTCACCCTTACACATGCAGCTAGAGGGAAGTGGGGATATCCCACACTGCACTTGCTCTAAGCTATACACACTGGGCACAGAACAGGATGACCAGAAATCTTGCAGGATTTAATTTACAATCTTACATGTTGTAAGCCCCTCAGGACAGGAAACTCTCATGTTTTATACATCTATAAAACAACATGCATACCTATGGCACTGTATAAATAACAGGGTCAGATTAAAAACATCTGCAGACACTCTGGCTGATCTATTGTCTTGCTGCCTGCTGTCTCTTCATAATTTTTGATGGCAGACAAGCCATTTCACACAACAGGGATGCTAGCAGTGCTGATGCAGCTCCACATAAATCTGGAGCAACATGTTAACAAGAGACCTGATGAAGAGAGAAATTAAATAATAATAATCATCTGTCCTTCAGGCATGACCTCCTGTTTGATTTTTGTTTAGTTTTGGCCAAGAAAATACAGGAAACATGGATAACTCCAACAAAACAGTTTTGGAAATGTGGTAGGAGGCGGTAAGGACAACATTTCTTTGATTCAGAGCTGAGTCTGTTGTGATACAAATTTTCTCTGGCTGCCCAGAACTGTCAACATCTATTCATCTATTGTAAATTGCTTCTGTGAAAGCAAAAATAATGTATGTCCGCAACATGGTGATAGTCACAGAAGATATAAAGAGATTCACACACTGTGCAAGTACTGAGTGCAGAAATAATGCTAAAAGGGAGGCAGACTGTTATTGATACCAAGCAGGGAAGGGAACAACTACATTTCCAAGAGAGAGGCAAAGAGGAATCCTAAATTTAGAACAAAATTCAGAACTGAAGCCAAGATACTGTCACCACCAGAGCTGCGTGAACATCTCACAGAAAATCCTTCAACAGTGTTAAACTCAGCTCACTTAGGTTTAGGAGAGGGAAACAAAATCAATTCCCTTCACTTGAATCTTCTCTGTGTCCTTCAAATCACCATCTAAAAATTAAAATTGAAACACTTCTCTCTCTGCCCAGAGATGTGCTTTTCTAAATTGATGACAAGCCTTTCCCTTTGACTCCATAGCCAAACTTCTGGCAGCTGGTCACACGGTAGGTCTGCTGAACTCAATGAGCCTGCTAGGTTTGTGCTGTACACCTCAGGCTGCTTTCACAAAAGACAAGCATTAATTAAAAGTCATTCCAACTAATAGGAAACTTCACTTTTGCAGCGAGGAATTAAGAACAGTTTGAAAGACAGAGGAAAATGCCAGAAGTGTGAAACTGTATGACAAATGTTTTCTGCAAAATCGAGATGATCCAAAGACATTCAGTCAGATCATTTCACATGCAAGTGCTTCCCTCCACCTTTCCATGTTATTCTCTCAGACCTATCCATATTTCATCTCATCCATTTTCCTCTCTCCTTCCAGCAAGTAAGTGATCTACTGGTGGCACCTTCTACAGTTGCACTCAAAAGTGTGGTGTTTCCTATTCAACTTTTACCACTCTTTTTCAAGCCTAACGAGAAAAAACATTATGGAGCAGAGCATTTCTCCCCTTACTCTCCTGAGAAGAGAGATGTGAGCACATACACATATACACATGTATGAAGATGTACATACAGACTCCACACAGCTTCCAAATGTAGAATCTGTGATGTATTTAAGCTGACAATGGTTTTTATCTTCCATGTCACAAGTCTGGTTACCAGAGACTTTGGTTCTGCAAAGACAACAGGATGCTCAGTTTGATCAGGACATTCACTTAGCAAACATCTCCCATAAAAACTGAGATTGCCTAAAACTGAAATTAGAGTGTGATCAAACTGTACTCCTGCCTGCTTTACAACAAGAGGGTGCCAGGCCAGCTTGCTAGCAAGGGCTTAGCAGGTGTAAGACACATCTGTTGCAGCTGGCAGCACTTTATATGCTGCTGCATGGCTGCAGGTATACTTAAATCCTTCTTCCTCAACCTCCTCCCTGTGCCCAGGAAGGGACTGACAAGAGAAGTAAGTCAGAAGCTTAGATAGTATATGGCTTACTATAAGAGGTTTTTTATTAAAACACATCAACTACAACAATGAAGCACCTCAGTGATTAAGGGCAGAGTCAGGTTACTACCTGCACCAGTCTCTGTCGTGTTCCTGCTGCTGGGGAAGCAATCAGCAGCTGAAGAAAGAAAGAGCTAATGAAGGCAATTGAGTAGCTCTGAAAACATGAAAATCCAAGAGAATCCTAAATT
>NW_008671460.1:32017-62702 GCF_000695815.1 Acanthisitta chloris | reverse complement strand
CTGCTACACAGTGTTGCAGCATTTACTAAAATCAGATTGTGCTTTTTAAATGTAGTCCAGGTTGGGAGTACTATGGAGTTGGAAGAATTGCAGACAATTAACTCTGGGCCTGCTAGTCTTTATGGATCCATCCTAGGTGTGCTACTGGTTTGCCCATATACCTTTTTGTTTCTTGCTCAAACCCTAGAGAAAAGAATGCCAGGAACAGTTCACGAGGACAGTTCAGCTGTTCCATAACAAAGCCTTATTTATAAAACAGAGGAGTTTCTTGTGGAAGTCAGGAATTTAAACAAATAGATTATGAATTGTCCCATTTTTAGGGCTTTGCGATTCATTTCAGTGAGGAGCACAAGGATGTGCTCATTCATTCATTCAGCCTGACAGTATCAGAACCTTCTCTCTTACATTGCTCTAGCATTTAGGGGCTCTTCTTTCATTGTATGAGGTTAAAACCCCCCACAACTTATTTTGGCCAAACTTAACCTGGCCAAACTCAGAAACAATTCCTACGAGGCTTGGATGGTGGTAGTGGGGAAAGAAAATGGAACATCACCACCCCACACACACACACATGTACACACATTTCAACAAAGCCATTTCCTGGCAAAAGAAAGAAAAATAAAACTATTACACAAAATTGAGTCACTCTTGCCAGATGACATCCAATCACTACTGGAGCTACAGTCACTTAAAACAGCTGAAAAATCTGACTCATTGTGTCTTTTGCCTTTGCAGTTCCTGATAAAGGAATCTTTTGAATACACAGGAACTTGAGGTATAGTATCATTGCTAAATCACTTCCCTTTTGTTTTGGTGCTTCAGCACACCAGCTCTAGCCTGCAGCACGTCAGTATCTTTCGTCATCTTGTCATCCCTCATGTGACTTGACTGTGGTGGGTTGGCCCTGGCTGCACAACAGGTGCCAAGCCAAGCTGCTCTATCACTCCCTTCCTCAGCAGGGCAGGGGGGAAAAAAAACCAAGGGAAGGCTCATGAGTTGGGATAAGGGGAGGGAGAGATCACTCACCAATTATTGTCATGGGCAAAACAGACCCAACTTGGGGAAATTAGCTTAATTTACTACCAATCAAATTCAGAGTAGAATAATGAGAAATAAAACCAAATCTTCTTCCACTGTACAACTTCTCTCCTCAATTCTCTGCCTCCTATCCCCACCCCAGCAGTGCAGGGGGACAGGGAAGGGAGGCTGCAGTCATTTCATCACTTGTCTCTGCCACTCCTGCTCCTCAAGGGGAGGACCTCCCACACACGTCCCCTGCTCCAGCATGGGGTCCCTCCCATGGGAGACAGTTCTCCATGAACTTCTCCCTGACAAGTCCTTCCCACAGGCTGCAGTTCCTCATTAACTGCTCCAGCATGGGGCACTCCCATGGGATGCAGTCCTTCAGGAATGGACTGCTCCAGCATGGATCCCTCACAGGCTCAAGTCCTGCCAGCAAACCTGCTCCAGCTTAGGCTCCTCTCTCCACGAGGCCACAGGTCCTGCCAGGAGCCTGCTCCAGCAGGGGCTTCCCACAGGGTCACAGCCTCCTTCAGGCATCCACCTGCTCTGGCATTGGATCTTCCAGGGGCTGCAGGTGGATCTGTGCTCCCCTATGGGCTGCAGGGGGACAGCCTGTCACACCATGTTCTGCACAGGAATCTCTGCTATGGCACCTGGAGCACCTCCTTCTCCACTGACCTCGGGGTCTGCAGAGCTGTTCCACTCACATGTTCCCACTCCTCTCTCTGGCTGCACTTGCCACTGCACAGGGTTGGGTTTTTTCCCCTTCCTTAAATCCATTATCCCAGACGTGCTACCACCGTCACTGAGGGCTCAGCTTTGGCTGGTGGTGGGTCCAACTTGGCTAGCATTGGCTGTTGGACATGGGGAAAGCTTCCAGCAGCTCCTCACAGAAGCCACCTCTGTAACTCCCTGCTACTAAAACCTTGTCACACAAACCCAATATACTTGACGTATATCTTCTGCTTGCATTATTAATCCATGAATGCAAGACAGAAGTTGCAGCTGGTGAAAGGTTTCTGCCTTTTCCTAGAACAGCAAAAGGCTGTTGTATAAGCAGAAAAAAAAAACCAAAACCAAAAAGTAACCCAAGGATGAGTTTCATTTCCCTCAGACAAAATACGTAATCATTCCCATTCCACATTTGTAAAGTTTAAACATACAAAATGCCACAAAAATGCATTAAAACCTTTAACACATACTCACTATTAGCAATAAATGATGAAAACCATCTGCATGTGAGGATACATGACAGGAAACACAAGGACTCATGTAAACAATGCTCCATGATTTATCCTAATACTGGGAATTGTGGGATGGAGGCTTTTAATCAGATGGTCTCTAGCTACAGCCCTGTTGCTTGGGAAATAAACACATGTGTAAATGTTTTTTTTATAAAGGCATAATAGAGCATGTGCCACAAGATGACCCTTCTTTTTGCATCCTTTTATGTCACCAAATAAGTTTACATTCATCACAGCTATTTGCATGTAAAGTTACAAAGGCTTTGATAGTTTCAATCCTGTTTGCACTGGTAATTTCCTTGACCCATTTCTGCATCTAAAATTACCTACCAACTTCCAGAACACATAGGAAGGCAGACACCAAAACTTTAGTGGGGATATAAGGATTTCCCAATGAATCATTTCTGCAGAAGGAGCATAATAAGCTCTCCGAGATATAAATCTGTCTTTATTTTCATGCAATATGTAGCATGAAGCTATCAACAATAAATCTTAAGGAGAAAATAAGTATACATAGCAGTTGGTTCCATCTCAGTTTTCCTCTGAACCTTTAGCAAAACAACAGGGAAACCTTGGACACAGAGTGGCAACATTTGAAGGAGACAATACTACAAAATAATGATAGAACAAAGAAGAAGAAAAAAGCTTGATGCCACCCAGTTGCTTCACACTTCACAGTTAAGGAGACTGTGACTGCTCAGCTGCCACTTGGCCACAGAGCAGGGGCTGGTAAGGCTGGTACAGAGTGATAATCACTGGGATCTTTAATGACAAGCTGCCACATAAAACAGGACAACACCAACTGAAGCATCACACAGACTAACAAGGAAGTGCTGAAGATGAGTAGCCAACCTGCTAGTGTGAAAAATAATTGGCAAGATGAAAAGATATTCCCATGTACTGTACATATGGGAAGGAGAGGTGAATACAACTGTCTGGGTTTATGGGTTCCTGTTGAAAATACAACACCCTGACAAGTGGTACTGGAAAATTGTCTGTGATGTGTCACATGTTGTTTAAATGCTAATTTAAACCCAAATTCTGCACCTTCTAGATCCCAAACCAGTTTTAAGCCATCACCTTAAAAGGTAAGGAAGATGCTCCAATTTCAGTGAATTCTTTCCCACTGACACTTGGATCACAGGTTTTCAGGACTTCTATGCATGCCAGAGGCATTTTGAAGATTTTTCTGTTGTTCATCCAACCATAACCTCTGAACAAGGCCCTATTCAGCAGTTTAGGCACCCTAAATGTGCTCTGCACATTATCAGGCCAGATACACAGTCAGTGATTCTACTAGAAGAGCCCAGGGCAAGCCTTTCACTGACCAAGCTATTTTTTCCTCAAACAAAAATAAGTTGCCATGTTTTATAATACTGTCCCAAATTCCTCTGTACAAACTACTATCCCCCGATGTCAATCACAGTTTTACACCTCAGAAGCAGCAGCTGCAGTAATGAAGGTTACTCATACCATGTGCTCTGCACAGTCACAAATTATGAAAAGAAGAGACAGCAGTTTGTACAGAGGAATTTGGGACACTGTGACATCCTACATCCATTTTGTCAGAAAGCATCACTTCTGGATGCTGATCTTTCTGGATATGGTCACTGAAAAGGGTGCCCATGAGTAGTTTGGAAGATGCAAAAATGTCATGTTTCTTTCACACTCTATCAAGAGCTGAAATGGTTGGTGAGGTCAGAAAGGACCATCAATTCCTACTATGGCAGCACTTCTTCCTAAAGCAAAGGCAGAGGAGCTTTGCTATTGAGTTCTGGTGTAGACCTGAGTCTCTACCCAGAGATCCACCTGGAAGGAAACAACTCATTGACTAACCCATTCTGGTCAAGAACAAGTGGATTCTTAAAATGGGTTATTTATTGAAAGACTTTGAAAGCTCCAAATTGTGAAACTGTCTCTGTTTATGTGCTGTGTTGAAGAAAGTCAGACTTGGCACATGTTTCTCATTAACTGTGCTAAAGCAGCTCAGTTTCCCCAGAAATCCCCAGATTCTCCTTTGCAATAGGGTAATCTAGAAGGGCCCTAATTTTAGCTCTTCAGTCTGAAAGGGTAGCACATACATAAGTAGTGCTGAGTGAATGCTGCCGAAATGTCTATGATTATGTGGAATGCTAAAGCAAATTGGCTTTCTTGGCATATACAACATCATTAAAATCTTCAAAATCATGTCTAAAAGCAAGGAAGTCTCATAGATATTTGTGCAATGCGTTTCACACATGAAGCATTTACACGGCCATCTCATACATCTGTCAGCACAGGGACACTGTGTTCCATGATCCCAGACACATCACTTGCTGCAAAATGGTCATAGCTACAAGCCCTTCTGCAACCCAGGCTGAGTCTGTGCCCAAAGCCTAGGCCAACATTTGCAGGATAACCCTAGAGTCTGGACACATACAATCTTGTAAACTTTTTATTACTTCTGAACAGAGAGAAGCAGAATGGGCCAAATACGTGACACAGTTTGTCCAGCACTCATTGTAACAAAAGTCAGATTTAGAGAAGGAGTGCTGTGTGCTTTCACCTGACTCTCTCATTTTCAGGCGGATTAAATCACTTGGAACTGTTTGCTTGTTTGTTGAGAACAGCTTTCAAGATGAGGGAATTGAAGGAAACCTATCCATTTAGTATGTATTTTCAAGTTAATAATGTTGACATACTGTTCAAATAAACCTCCAATTTACCACAATCTGGTTTTAGGCAAGCCCTCCATTTTAACCTCCAAATGGAAGGAAAACTAAGTGACTTCCTCATCTCACTTAATAGAGAACAGATGTTCAAAGATAATGTTGTGGGCTTGCTCTGAGAAGCTGTTCCTCCTTTGACAGAGATGCAGGAGCTCAGAGCAACACTGATACATAATGAAAGGACATGTTGCCATAAATCTCACGCACTGCAGAGGTCACTTCAGAAAAAAAGGGACTGCTGATCAGAGAAACACACCAACAAAAGCACCCTGGCCACAGGTGGAAAAAAGAACCTGGTGTACCCCTGGCAGCTGGAAGGATCAGAACAACAAGCCACCTCAATCCTAATTTTTTGAGGGGGGCTGAGGGATAGTAGTGAAGAGAGAGAGAGGATGGAAAGAAGAAAGAGATGTGTGCCATCACAAAGCACAAGAAGCAGCTCTGAAATAGAGCTGTTTTAAATCTTTGCATTACAAACTCTCTGGAATAATTTGAGATGGAAATGCTATGGTAATCGCAACCATCATTTTCATTTATTTTATAAATATTTATGTAGCTCAAATTTATTTTTATAGCTTACAGAAAGCACGTAATTGTCACTTGCTTCTACAAGTCTCAACTTTTTAATCTGCAAAAGAAGGTCAGTGCACCTGCCAAGGCCATTGTACTTGATGCTGGAAAAGCCAGTAAAAAACTCACATTCCTTGAATCCCAGTCAATTCATTGATTCATCAGAATGTGCCTATAATCAAGCCAACATTTCACTTGTATCCAGAAACAAATCAAAGCCACTTCATTCTTTTGTGCTCATGCCATGCCCACAGGTCACTAAGGTGGGGACCAAATATGATCACTTACAACCAGTAATAAAAGAAAAACAAAGACTCATCACCAGACATAACCAACACTTCATTGCAGATTTATCTGATCCTACAAAGGCATCAAATCTTTCAAGTTCATCCCCACCAAATCAAACAATGACAGGAGTCATCAACCAATTTCTCAGTATGCTTTGGCACACCCCATGTTAGAGCCTCTTGCATAAAAAACAGAGTATAAATTGTCTTAGCAGGGAAAAGCAACAAAACTGTATGGTTAGAAACTGGCCACGTGAGAAACCTGAGGGCTACATTGTCTGTTCATTCTGTGCAAACCAATCATTCAGAAGTTGTAATTTAGATCAGAGGAATCCTACCCTGGAGGATACACCTAACATAGCCTAGACTGTCCTCTCAAAGTCACCACTTAGAGCCAAACTGACCAGTTTGGATCAGTCCTTGTACTTGCTGACAGCCAGAACCTGCTGCACAGAGATCCCAAAGCCTCAACACCTGGAACAAGTAAGGGTAAGCAGATCAGGACAGAGTCACAGGCTGAACAATCTAAGATTCACCTACACATTCAGAAGGACAAAACCCAACAAACAAACACTCCCCATACACACACACACACCACAAACAAAAGCCAGTACATGACAATTTTGCAAATAAGCTTTTAATGGTGAACAGTGAAGCTATCCTGGGATGCCTGGGGAGGAACATACTCACTAGCTCAGTAATTTAGACATTCATACAGGCTCAAAACCTTTCTTGGCCTAAATTCTGAACCCCAAGCCCTGGTCTGCTACTGCTGCTGTCACTATGCATGTCCTAAATATTTATCAAGACACAAAACACAACAGGTTGACCATTAGGGGAACCCTCAGTATGGACAACACAAGAAAGGGAACACCAGGTGTATTTAACTTGTGTTTGAAATACAGACCTGAGCCAGAGCCTGAATTTTCTCTAGTATTTATACACAATCTCTTGCTCCAGTACAGACTCAGTGCTCACTGCAGGTCAGGTCAAAGGGGAAAGCTTAACCTTATGCGAAGCCCCTGGTGCAGTGATAACTGAAGCTGCTGAGCTGTGTCTACCCAGACCAATTCTTCAGCCACTAAATCCTGATGCTTCGAGTGCCAGCACAAGACAGACACACAATCCTGAGCTCCCTCTGCATAAAACAGAGCTTCAGGAACAAAGCAGGTGGAATGCTTCATTCCACATTTGTAGGTAAACATTTTGCACAGCTTCCTGAAAGTTACAAACTCAAATGTAGAAATTGGACCATAGAAATGAAAGCTTGATGAAGAGCAGTTCACAAAAAAACCCATGACCCTCATCTGCATATTCCAAAACGCACTTGCAGTTTTTCAAGTCTTGCAATGCTATTCTACCTGCTATATTTTTTTCATGTGCAGGGATATTACAACATCATTTCAAATGTAAGGTGTTTTAGTCTGCCTCATTGCTTAGAAGTCCTCACAGATCAGTGTACAGTGAGTTGTCTGGGTTCAAAAACAAAGCTTGGAATATCAGGGTGAGGAGAAGATTAATTGTAGCATCATTTTCTCCAATCAGGATGAGCTACTAAAGTATAAATCTGTAAGCTCCTGCTGGTTTGTCACAGACATTTCTTCACAAACACAACATTATGTGCCATTAAGCCACAGCCCAGAGATCTACCACATGAAACCTTGATAAATGCCAAAGTTCAAATCATTTTTACATTTTTCAGCAATGACATCAAAAAAATTGCAAGCCAGTTTGAAATGAAATTGCCATAAAGCACACCCTAGGTTTTGAGAACTCAAAAGACAACTTGAAAGGTTTTTTTCTCATCCATTTGGGAGAGATTTTTGTTTTAGCAGAACTGTTTGCAGCCTGTCCCTATAAAATGGATCAGTCTGGCACCAGCAGATTTTGCTCAGCAAAAGGCTAAACAAAGTTAGGAGAAAGAGAGAAACTTAGCCAACTTCAGCTGCTGCTGTGTGCACGGTGAAAAGCTATTTATTCTATTCTTCTAGTTCTGATGGAGCATTTTTAGGTTTGTAGAGAATGAAGTCCTTGGCACTCAGCAATTTAGCTGGAGATGTTTTATGTGCAAGTCGTCGTCTATATTCTCCTCCCAACATAAAGTGAGAGACAAAAAACACAAAGTGTAAGCAGACAGTGATCTGTCTGCAGAAGTCACAGGCAGGCAAGAACCATCTCCATCTTAAGGAGGACTGAACAGGTATTTTGGGGTCCTTTTTATTCAGGGTGAGGTTTCAGGTCACTCTAATTACCAGAGTCAAATGTTCCCAGGACAGAGGAGCTTCCCACTCTAGAGCCTGCTCTCCTTAGCAGCTGGTCATGCACTAAGCCCAGTAAGTTTCAGGCCACCGTTCAAAGCTGCGTTTTTAATAAACAGTACAATGTAACTTCAGAGAGTAAAGAGTATTTTAGAGAGAACCAAGAGTGCTGATGTTGCACAAAGCATTCTTTCTGCTGTCTTAAGTCAATAGATGAGACATTAAGAATGCTTATTAGTATTTATAACAGTACAAATTGTGAAATTAAAAAATAAGTCTTTGAAGATCAGAAGCCCAGTGCTTACAGATACCATCTTTTCTATCTGGTACTTTAAATGGAAATCAAGATAATCCAGGAGAGAAACGGAGTAAACATACAGCTGACAGTCAGATCTAGTTTTTTTAAGTGCTAGTACAATGTGAAACAGCACATTTCTCAATTCACAAACTTTTAGCTGACCATTAGGAAATACTTCAACACATTAAAGTCTGCAATACCCTTTCCAAAGCCAATTCATGGTCATTACTAGGAATTATCCATACAGTTCATTCCAACATTTGCCAGAAAATTGTACAACATTTTCATTTTAAAAACTAACATCAGGAATCAATTATTATAAGCTTTAGCTCGAGTGACCTTATCTCTCCTTGTTGCATGATACTGAAATGGGCCTGATTCTCCCTCCCCATCTGCAGTGTCCCTCTGCACTGCTGATTAAAGCTAGGCTGCTGGCTCAGCCAGCTGCAGGCTTCTCTGACTTAGAGACCTAGCTAAAGCTCACTTCCCTTTTGGAATGAGTCCCTCTTGCCTGTCTCATTTTAACAGTCCCAGTGTAACCACAAGGTTATTCTCCACTCTCACTCCAAGACTTGGCCCCTTTGGCATTTTGAGTCACACTAAGTAGTCCATTTGTCTTTAACAAGATTTTACCCCTTGATTATCTCTTTGGAAGGCAATTGATCAATCAATAGTAATGAATTCATTTAGACAAGGGATGTAGTGTCCAAATGTATGTATTGAAAATTGAATGTCACATTTACCTTCAAGTCCTTAAATATTTTCAGTAAGGAGCCTACAGAAGTGAGTAGCTTATTAGGTGCCAATAGCTTCATTACAAATATTAATCACCTTTATGGTTTCTTCATACTAGTGCCTGAAGTGAAACGGATTTGAAATATGGACAGCAGAATTAGAAAAGACTGATTTCTTACAGCCTCAGCACACACACTGGATTCTCCCACATCTACAGAAGCTGAACTGACAGAAGCAATCAGGGCATTCATACCACTGCTGCCATCTACAGATTATCTGGTAACTGATGAGGGTTGAGCTGACACTCACTTGCCTAATGAGAGCACTGATAGATAGATGGGAAGGAGAGATGGATTGTATTTTCATGAAGCTCATAGAAATCAAGTAGCTTAAAGATTGATCTCCATTGCCAGCTTTGGCTGAAATGAATGAATGGCCTCAAAAGTTGGTAGAGGAGGGACAAACTCCAAGATGTTACACTCTTTGCCTTGTTTCCTAAAGAAACAAGACTTGCAATGTTTAGTTTGTTACCACACACCTTCCAAATAAATTTCATCTGTTAGATTATTATAATGACATACTGCAACATTTTTCAAACTGGACTTACTTTAGAAGAAACTGAGAACCTTGTCCAATGAGTCTGACCTGGTAACTCAAGGAGCCTGACCAGGCCTTATTCAGCAAAGACAGCCAACTGTTGAATTCCTGACTCTAAGGGATTTATTCCCCCAGTAAGATTACTCAAGACACTGCAGACTGACTGTCCTGCAAATCCTTGCAGTTTCCTCCTCAGGTGACAGAAACCTCATAGATTACCACTTGGTTGTCATCCCAGGGCAAATATTACTCCAGACCAGCAAACTGGGTTTTTCAGATGCCTCAAACACCATTTCAAAAAACATCCCAAACCACTAATAAAGAAACCCACGGGTTGTGTTCAAGTGCTACTAGTATGAAAGCAGCACATGCCTGATTAGCAAAGTAAGATGAACCAGACTCTCAGAGTAACTGGAAGCTGCTGCAGAAGGAATGGTACAAGTTAGACAGCAGGGACACATGACTTCACCTTTCTCGGGTGTTAAAGAGAGTAAAAAACCCACTTCTGGTCTGAATGTCCTCTCTTTCAAAATTGAACACATCAGTAAGGATTTCTTTCTATCCTGTGCCCAAATTCCCCTGGCATGTTGCACTTGGAACAATTAAATTCCTGTATCAGTGATATTGCCCCATTTCTGAAGACCATCCACATCCACTTAGTGCAGTTTTAAATTAGTAAACACACGAATCAAGTACTGAGCCTGAAAAACATCCTTTTTCATTTCACTGACAACTCTTAGTTGTACTATTCCCTTACACCTTCATACTTGATTTCCTCCTTTTAAATACATGCATGGTATTTCTCTGAGCCAGGCAGCTTTCAGTAAAGCTTTCTGGCAGCAGTGTCCAACGTCCCCAGGCAGTACCTGGAGCCAGACCATCCCATACCCTGAAGCACAAGGCCAATGAGTCTCAGAGAGCCTTTTCAGCAACTTCTCCCTCCATTGTTTTGAAGCGTGTGACCAGATGCATTTTAGCACCTTTCTGAGAACTGCTTGGGAAGTCTGACATTTACTAAGCTCCTACTGCACCCAGATATCAATTAGTTTATTTCCCTCCCTTCAGCTGACAGCAGCTAATCTTGTGGCTAAGCAGCTTCAGAATCTCCACTAAACATCTCCGAGCCCTGTCCTGAAGGAGCTACTTCATGTCTCTGCCATTAAAGGAAGCTTCAGCAGACTAGGATTCCAATTTGTTCTGCTACTGCCTGCACTGTAGCCATTTGTTAGCAATGTATTTAATGAGGTCAGCATAACTCAGCATAATGTACTCCTAAATATATTTAGTATTGATTTCCTTCTCTTCACTAGCAAAGTAACGTTGGACAGACCGCCAAAATATTAATTTGTTTCCCAGGCATTTTTCTCTTCCTAAGGTTGATTCCAAGGGAAAGATTAAGAAAATTTAATCTATCATCTCCAAAAATGTATTCTACATCCAGGTGTCCTACTGTTTCTGCCTCCTGGTATCCTCTGTCACTTTCTTCACACTATAAAACCTGGCTCAGAGCTCCTGACAGCTATTTGCTTCAGCATTAACTCTCTATTCAGCATTTGCCTTTCCTTTCAGGTGTTGCCAGTGAAGAATCTGCTTCTCCTCCTGTGGCAGGCCAAATCTGTCCTCATCCAACTGACTGTGAGGACATTTTAAGCTCAGAACTGCTTTCCTCAAATACTCACAGAAGTGTTTTTCCCAGGAAACCTTATCATTAATTTCATAGTTTCTGGCTAAAACATGTCAGCTAGCATCTGTTCACAAGCCTGCACAAAACACACTCCCTATTTCGTACAGATGGCATTATATCCTTTTTTATCAGCCCTTGTATAAGATAACACATTTTCATCCAGCTTCAACAAAACACTGAAGTAGGTAAACTGACCCATGTATTTCAGCATCTCCCAGACACAACAGCAGCTAGCTGGGAAGACTCTTCCCTTCAGAACATCCTGATCCACATGTGTACCTTATGAGTCAGCTTCAGGTTTGCTAAGTTTTCCATGAGGCTACATTAAGCAGTAACAAAACAAAACAAAAAAACCCCAAACAACAAAACCATCCACAAGTACATCTTCTTTCTCTCATCCCACAGGGGAACTCCAAAATGGATCATTTGGAAACAGCAATATTACCATGCAGAGTGTTCTTTAAATGTAGTCACAAACATTATTTATTTGTGAGTACTGAAGATAGCATTCCAAGAATTCAGGAAACCCAGAGGATACCAAACCAACATTAATTTCAGTTTGGATGCTCTTCACGCCTGTGATGTTTTCTGTACCATTTGGTGTGTTAACATAAAACATAAATTAGAAATACACAGTCAGTGCAACCAAATCAGCTTTCTGAAACATTCCCTTTTACTTTCTCAAGTATACATCGCTAATTGCATGGGAAAAATTTCTATTTTTAATATAAACTAGGAGTTTTCTCTCCTTGTTTACTAATTCTAGTGTATTTAATTAGCTGCATTGATAGATGTTTGCCTCCATAGGATCTGTTCTTAATGAGAGTGGAATAAGCTTCCAAAGCTCTGTGATAAATCGTTCTGAAAGCACACTCTGCTTTTCCCAAATGTCTGTCATTTACCTCTTTCCAGTCTTTTAACTGCCCTCGCCTTCCATCTTGTAGCTAACTCTTCAGTACTTCTAAACTGATCTCCTAGTCAAAAAGCACAGTCTAATATTTCACAGGTGCACTTGTGCTCTCCAGGGTAAATGTATCACCCTGTCATCACCATGGTCAACACATTCCTCACAGCCACATTATCAGCTGCTTGTGTTGTTTCTGTCCTTATGGGGTGGTTGGGAATGCACAGAACTGCCGTGTGAAAGACTTCCAGGTGCAAGGTTATAGCTTTGCATCTGTTTTTCTTCTCATGAGAGGGTTCCTTTCCCTCCAATCTTTATAGGATTTCCATGTGCTCTTATTATGTTATCACTAGCATATGAAATATACACAGCTTTTAAAAGAAGAGTAAATACTATGCAGAGTGAAAGCAACACTGGATTAGAAGATTAGGGTGATTTTCCCAGGGTTTCAGGAATAGAAACACTCTAAATAAATTAGTCCTGTCCTGTACTTCATTATGATTATGCTATCCAGCATTCTCAGCTATCCTTCACTGTCTTTTAACTTCCAGTTACTTGTCTCCAAACCTCCTTTTACCTAAAACCCAAGAGCTCTTTCTTACAGAACATCAATGTAAAATGCAATCATCACTTAGACAGCTCTCTGTGAATTGCCAAATAATTTCTTACAACACTGCCAACTCTCAGTTTAATTTTAAGAAAAAAAACCCCTCATCCCTCCAGGACTTTTGTGGCAGTTGGGTCCACATCTGGATTTTGCACCCTTATAAAAGATGGGAAACAAAAGATCTATTCATTACCTAATTTAAGGAAGGCACATCTGCATTCAAACGTGGATTGCCTCACAAATGTCAGGCTGAAAGTCTGAAAACACACTGGAAACTCTGTAATGCTCTCATAGAAGACATGATCTTGCAAGCAGTGATTCTTATTTTCCATAGCTACAAAGCTGGGTATGACAGGCTTTTCTTTTTTTTTTTTTTGCTTTGGCTACCAAACTGGTAAGGATTCTCACACGATTTTTTCTGACAATATATAAACTTTATCATCTCAGGAGACACCATGCCCTAAAGCCATCCTTTGGTTCCCCCCATGCAGGTGTATAGCTCTTCTACATCTCACTGCAAGAGCTCGTGTTCCCTGGAAGCTGAGGAGAGTCTGAACCACCCCAAAACACATTGCCAGCAGCAGATTTTAGATTAGTCTAGATTACAAGTGAGTAAGGGTGAACGACACTGCAAATCCAGATGCAATCCTAGGTGCAACCTGTTTATACATAAGTGCAGTTGTCAGAGAAGGTTACAACTGAAATGCTGCAGTTTTGAGAAGAGAGAAAAACTGATTCGAAATGAATAGAAATATATCTACCTCTTTTATTTTCAAGCCCTATGCAATTCACTTGTTGCAAAAGAAGGGGATTTTTGCTTCATCTGAACTTACTTTTAAAGTGTTCCTTCCCAACAACTTCATTAGCATTTCAACAGTGTTAACTGCAGGTTTCCATGGCTAAAGATAAATGGAAATTTCATGACAGATCGTTAGGCTTTGTCACTGAGCTTTTACAGAACATGACAGTCTGTCCCTTTACTGGTCCCACCTACAACACAGTTTGTTGAATGCAATTCTCTTCATCCTTCACCGTATGAGGTAGGCAAGTATAACACATTGACCTTCTTGAGTATCTCCATGTACCTTCATTTTCCAGAATTCACTCACATACTGAAGTTGAAAGGTGAAGATTCCGAAATTATCTCCTAAGCAAACCAGAACTTCTACTACATATCAGAACAAAACATCAAATTCTTTTTAAAAGTCAGTGTATGCTTTAAACTCTCTCCAATGAATCTGGTAGACATCCGTATCATTTCTCTGTAGGTAGCAATCCTTGCATCTCTTGTCACTCACCCCAACAGCATGTGCATTTTTAGTAGCTGTTGTGTTAGGAAACAGGACTCCATTAGAATCAGCTATGCCATCACTGGAGTCCAGAAGATTTACACTCTGCCAGATTGCATGCAATACCCTTGTTACAGCTAACACACAAGCCAACTTCCACTGAATATATTCTTGTAAAATGGTTTGAAATTCTCCAACATTAACCTTGCTTTGGATTTCAGACTCTGCTAGTGCTCCCTGACAAACAGCTTGCTATTACAGTATCAGTTGGAGTAGACTATATGGTGATAACTTCACTACAATTTAGAGGGGAACTTGTAGGAATCCATAGGCACAGAGGAGGAACAGGAAAGAGACACCCAGAGAGGCCTATTTTCTCCCAGGGCTGCTATACCTTGATCAATACTCAGCCTCACTGAGGAAGCTCTTTTTACTTCTGAAAAATAGTAGGATAAAATAGCTAGTAACCTCCAAAATCATTTAAATGCAGCTATTAACATTTTATACTTTGAATTTTAACTACAAAGGAATTTTGAAGATTGCTCAATATTAGAGTAATTTGAAAATAAAATTAAAAGGGCCTACATTCTTAAAAGAAATATTTTTAATCATAAAACTTGCTAATTTAGTTGAAAATTAAGAGAAATGTAAAATAAAAGCAGTGCAAATTTTGGAAGAATATGTTCCTTGTGTAAGAGGAATATGACAATAACATAGCTGAACATTTACATGCAAAATTGGAATTAACTTCAACAAGGGACATCTGAACAGCTTTCCAAAGCATATGTAACTATTATTAAAA
Source organism: Acanthisitta chloris (assembly GCF_000695815.1). Classification (NCBI taxonomy): domain Eukaryota; kingdom Metazoa; phylum Chordata; class Aves; order Passeriformes; family Acanthisittidae; genus Acanthisitta; species Acanthisitta chloris. Next base: position 47,696 of record NW_008671460.1, on the reverse strand, counting down.
CCCACTTGCTATCTTCTGTGGATACAAGCCATTAGAGAACAACTTCTTGGAATATACTCACAAACTAAATCTCTTGGAAAATAACTTCATTCATTTTGCCTGCAGTTCACCATCAGTGTAAGGACACTGAGATCTAAGAAGCAGCACAGTAACAGCCAGGCCATGCTGCTTTGGGTCTCCTTTTCAAAGAGATCAATCATGAAACACGTTACTTTCCCCCCAAAACCAATTTCACTTTCACACATAAAATAACTTATCTCCATCTGAAGGAATAAAAGGCCACAGCACCAAAACAAGACCACATGATATTGGTTTGCATCTAACTATCCTACACTGATTTGTAACTTGTTCAGGGAAGCCTTTCACCTCCACAATGCATCCCCTAGAGAATCCATTGAGTAGATGAGTAGGTCAGGGATTCTGAAAAAGCAACTGAGGACTGAGCCTACCCTTTAGAAATTCTTACATGAAGCCACTACACTAATCATGGAGGGGGAAAAGGAAGGAGAGTCAGCTGAGCAGCCTCTAAACCCAGCCAGTCACGTAAGACACAGCAGCAGCTGAGCCATTAGGGCTTAGATCCTTCCCAACTGTGTTGAGCTGGGAGCAGCCTCTGACAAAGGCTGTAGAGTTAGGGAAAAGTCTAGGATAGGTTAGAAGTAGCTTCTAGATAAGGTGTCATGAAATAAGGCTATTCTTTTAGGCTGAGAGTAGGTTGTGGTTTAGTGATCAGACTCCCTGGATTAGTTAGTTTGGAAAGGGACAAGCTCTCTGAAGCATGGGATGGGGGCTCAGCAGGCAGCTGTTCTCCCTGCTGGAAGGTGTGAGCTGGGTTATGAGCTTGCCCTAGGAGCATGAGCTAGTGGGACCCTGCAAATTCAGCAAATCAAAATAGCCACTGTAAACTTTGATGTAGTCCTCATGGGGAACACGGTCTGGAGGTACTGAAGCTCCTGCTGGGTTGAAATAAGGGGTTTGAGGACACGACCTGATGCTGTGCTTCTGTACCTGTACTTGCACTATGATCTTTTTATGGAAGCTCTCCTGTTATCAGGGTCTCCTATTCCATTATCTCTTGTCCCAGATAAGGGAAACTAACACACCTAGTTAATTCTGTGAGGGTTTGCAGCTCATTTCTCATCTCAGTGAACTTAATAAAACTTGTTGAATCAACTATATACAAAGTAATACTTTGACCATAGCACTTTAAGGTTAATTGCTGTAAAGTTTACCTGCTATGGTCAACCATAAGTTAAGTCTTTGCTCAGTTATACACTTTGAAATTTATTTGCAGTAGATACCACTACATTTCCTAGCACAAATCATATACATCAGGGACAGAAGTGGGATAGAGGCTGAAACATTCCCAAATAACTAAGAATGGCCATCCCAGCTCCCTAGTGAGGTACTTTAGTAGACAATGGGAAAACTCTTGTTGCTGCTGATAATGAGGTAAATACACTGTGAGGAACAACATTAAATAACTTCAAGATTGTAAGTTTGTTATCTGTAACCATTTTTTTTCACGGGAGCTCTTATAATCTTGGAAGAAGTGAAAACAAGATGTCACTTCTGCAGATCAGGTCATTGATAAGGTTCTTGCCTATCATGTGAAAATCAGAAAAGGTTTGTAACTGCAAATATCAGATGATGTTAGCAGAACTATTTTATACTATGCTTGTTATTGTCAGTAAATAGCATTTCTATCAATAATTTACATTCATCATAAATTGGCATAAATTCATACCCTCGTGGGTATGTAGCCCATTCCAGCTCAGCAAATAACAGATCATTTACACAATCTTCTAAAGCTGCATTCTCTGAGCAGCAAAGCTGTACAAAGCAAACCCTATGACAATGAAAAAAGCAAAATGAAAGCTCCTCCATGTTGCACATAGAAGCAATATCTAAGGATTTTGTGGGGTACTACAAACCCAGTAATGATTCAGACCTCTGAATATACAATATCCCTTAATGGCACACAACAGCAACAACCAATCTCTGATGCTATGGCCCAGTAGTTAAAGCTAAGACCTTGAAGAAATCACAAAGCTTCTTCATCCATGACACAATGCAAAGGGCAAAATAACAGTGTATTTTCTGGCCATTTTTTTCCAGCAGAGAGGAAAATTAAGGCTTCAAGGAAAAATAAAAGGGAAACTATTTTCTGGGGAAATAAGCATTCCCCTTTCATCTTTAGACTACATTTGATAGTGGTAAGAAAATAAAATCTTATTCCTCTAAGAGTTTACCTGGGTTTGGTACCTGCTAAATATTTGAGTTACAATGATCTATTTATGATTTTTAACTTATTCCCATTATGTGGGATATTAAGAAATTTCCCATGGCTTTAAATTGGAAATTCATATACTCACATAGAACCATACTGCTCTGTATTACAGTGAGTAATTTAGTATCAGGTTTTCATATGCAAACCCTAAGTGTTGAACTGCAATGAAAAACTGTGAAAGCTTGGATTTTTACTACCAGTCCAAGGAAAACTGGAGTAAAAATATGATACATAAACAGCAACAGGATGGATAGATGATTGTTAGAAAGGATATTTGGATGGACAGACAGAAGACAATCGTTTTTCTGTTGAGGATTCTTAGTGGTTGAGCACTGTATAAAACAAAAGGAATAGAACACATGCTCTGGATTATAGGATAGTTTGGGGAATTTTTAACCTATGTAACAGTCACAGTAAATGGGATGTACTAGCAGTGATAAACTTGGCAGAAACTGGGCTTTAAAGAGTAATTTGAATTAAGGATGATTAGTAATTTGCTTATAAAAGGTGAGAGACCTTCAGGCACTGACACTGATTAGTGTTTGAAATTCGTCCACATAGTTCAACATCACCAAGAGGCTAACATAAATAGGGATTCAATAATGTCCCTAAGAAAATTGTACCAAGCTGGGATTTACAAATTCCCTTACAAGTGACAGGGTTGGTTAGAAGATAGATGCTGCACAAACACAGTACTCAGTGTCTGAAACACCAAAATTTTCTTGCATAGCTTGATCAAGTCACAAGGAAGAGGAGGCTCAGGGGAGACCTTATCACCCTCTGCAACTCCCTGACAGGAGGTTGGAGTCAGGTGGGGGTTGGTCTCTTCTCCCAGGCAACCAGCAGGAGGACAAGAGGGCACAGACTCAAGCTCTGCCAGGGGAGGTTTAGGTTGGATATTGGGAAGAGATTTTTTACAGAGAGAGTTATCAGACATTGGAATGTGCTGCCCAGGGAGGTGGTGGATTCACCATCCCTGGAGGTTTTCAAGATGAGACTGGATGTGGCACTTAGTGCCATGGTCTAGTAACCACAGTAGTGTTGATGATCTTGGAGGTCTTTTCTAACCCAGCTGATTCTATGATTCTATGACACCCAGCAGCTCTCAGTCACTGGGTCACAAAGTGTCTTTGGCACTTGGCAGTCCTCTGCACTGATTCACCATTTTCCTTCTCATAAGAGATTATGTATTTCTTAATGCAGCTATTTATTTTAGACTAATTATACAACTGAATTCTCAGTAATTATAAGGTATTCCTTTTACTTTCCTCAGAAATTTCCTCAGACTACCAAGCCCTTATTTCTAGAGAGAGGATGATTTCTAGATGAAATCAAAGGAAATCCTTTCCTTACATCTTACAGAGAAGTAATTGACAGCTCAACGAAGGGTATTACAATACTGTTCTTGGATAAACTGGTTTTGATCTGGCATTTATATTTACAGTTACAGTAGGTGAGCTGTAAGTTTATTGCACTCTGTGCCAAAACCCAGTGCCTAATTACCTCAGCCACACATCTTGCCCAGTAAGGCAGAGTGATGGGGTTATGAACCATCACAACCCCAACAAATACTTCAACTTTAGATTAATTTTGAAAGAGAAAAAAACATTTCTTTCTTCATCATCTTTTCACTGTTGAGCAAGCAAACACCCACTTGTTGCAAAACAATTTGATAGTGAATACCTTTCAGAAACTGAAATGCTCTTGCATGCTACCTGTAAATCTAAGTTATAAATCTAAGCCTATCCTGTATGTAAGCACTGCAGCCAAAAGAAAATATGGCCTTTGGCATATTTGTGCATCTCAAAATCTGTATTTCTTCACTGCAAATGCTTGACTCGAACTATCTCCCAAGTTCCATATGCTTAGTTGTACTATTCTGGGCTAATGCAAGAAAATAGGTTAGTCACCAAGAAAAGAATCCCAATGTAGAACATCCAATTCTGAAAGTTATGATTGATACAGAAAGACTCTCACGACCACAAGGAACAGAAAATTAGCTGCTATGTCGTTTAGGAAAATCTATTTCTACTAAAATTGTACACATTACTGAATAGATTGCTGGAAAGGATTCATTGTTGGCCTTTTGGAAGGTTTTTCTCCAGCTTCTATCTTTTTTTAACTATAAAATTTCTTCTCTACCAATTACAGAAGAAAATTATTCCATGAGCTCAGTATATTTAGCTTAGATTGTGGGTAACTTAATTAGAATCTTAAATAGCTACCTGGGAGGCAAAACTCTCCCAGAAGTTAGAAAGGGTCTTGCTATAATAAGTGGGAATGGACATTCATCTTCTTCATCCCAAATCTTTTATATGGGTTACAGAACAAGTAGCAGATTCCTCCTTCTTGGTGGAATTCAAGAAGTTCAGGTTATGCTTTAATTTAATGCTGAATATCTCCAATATGTCTAAAATGCTGCTTGTTTCAGGCAGTCCATTAAAGATGCTGACAGCTATTATCTGACAGTGAAAATAACAGACTTACTAAGCAAGCATTCTAGAGTTCAGACTGCTAAGGAAAAACTGAAGATATTTTAATAGAAAAAGCTTCTCCTGAATCTTTAAAAAATCCCATCTGACTCACCAAACAGTGTCTGAAACACCCACTGGATAGAACTTTACTTTTTAATGTCCCACACTAAAGAGAATGTTATACATGCTAACTCAGTTTAAGTTTGTGCAAACATAGAAGAGGAAGACTACTGGTTGTGCTGGTTCTTAGTGACATGAGCCATGTCACCTGTGAATTTTCACTTGCTTATATTAGGTGCAGAATCATGTCTGACCTGTAAAAGTGAAAACCCTTGATGTTTGGAATGAGTCATGTTTTACTCTCACAAGTCACACATACAGGCAGGCAGATTCTGACATTGTATCTGAGGGCATATCTGTAGCCTTTTTCTAAGTTAGGATGAACTTTAATGGTGAGATTTCCATGGGAATACACAATGCCAAAGCTCTAATCCCCCAAAGCCCTGAAGTACATGCTCAAAATCAAATATGAGTTTTACACAGTGGAATAAATTTACAAACCTGCTCACATTTAGGTGAGTACTTCAGGGCTTTGTTGAAGATAGGCCTAGATATTTTTGCCTATTGAAGATGCTTTTTATTTCAGCAGATCACAAGGAAGAACTTTATCTGAGCAGATTCTTTAAACTTTTCTATATGTGGGATATATTTAGATAGATAAGAAGACAGAGTCATAGATATTTTTCCCCTGTCTTAACTATGACAGATACATGAAATACTGTCCTGTCAAGCTATATTCTAATTTCTTCTGACTACCATAAAATATAATGATGTAGAAGATGTTTCAAGAGCAAAACATGTGTCAAAATTCTAGATGGAAAAAAATCAGGAAATTATCATCTTTCAATTAAAAATAATGAAATATTGATCTCTGAGGAGAATGTCAAGATTCAGAGACTCAAATAATTTGCATTAATGAAATCAAAACCACCTAACAGAAGTTGCTGAGCAATCACACATAGAAATGACCTACATAAACAATTTGGTAATTATTGCAGGAAACACCATTAAAATGGAAATCTGTAAAAATAGTCTGTCTGAAACATTTCGCCCAATCTGCATATTTACAGTCTCTTGATTACCTTTGAATACATGTTTAGTTTGCACCTAAAAAAGATGTGTATCTACGAATAAAATTTAATTGTTCGTTTTGCCCTTCCCGTATTAACTACATAGAAAAACAGAAAATCACTATAGAAAATATGTGGTTGGATGAATTTTGTGGTTCTTGCTGTTAGCACCTGTAGGCTACTTTCTCTGCAGATACAAATTGGGATAGTTCCACTGATTTCAGCTGAAAAATGTTTTTTGCCAGCTGAGCAGCTAGCCTTGTTCTTTTGGTTTTGTTTTGTTTCAATAACCAGATGGAGGCAATTTAAAAGTGCAGATATGAGAGTTCTTAGGGAAATTATTAACATTGCATTATAGCATAGTTGTGTTTTGAAACTGAACCGGAAAATCAGGCATGAAAATAATTAAGACTTCAGACTTGGAGTTAACTCACTAGTTTTGGACTAGTTTTTCACAGAATCATAGAATTTAAGGGTTGGAATGAACCTTATAGATCATCTAGTCCCAACCCCCTGCCCTGGGCAGGGACACCTCACTAGATCAGGTTGCTCAAGGCCTCATCCAGCCTGGCCTTGAACACTGCCAGGATCAGGGTAGCCACCACATCCCTGGGCAACCTGTTCCAATCTTGCTGCTTTTTCCAATCTTTCAACACAGATTCCCCTTTCACCTCAGCCATTCAGAAATCTCCTACATATAGCAAACTGTTTTCTACAACCTTTGCTGTCGCAGCTTAGTTCCCATTCCTCTCCAGCTGAAGTAACAGCTAAGGCCTGGGTAGTACTGTGGCTGTGTTTTCCTAACAAGACACAAATTCTTGGATAAAGTAGAAAAACTCCAAACTATTCTCAATAGTGATGGAGGAACTAATAACTCAAGGAATATGACATTTTTATTAAGCACCTTGGTCTAAGTTTCTTCAAGAACCAGCTTTAATAATTTGGTTGTACATTGCTCTGAAGGGATTAATATTATTTACGTCCCAGCATGGCTGGAAGGACTGCTAACACATCCTGGACTCTTTCATCAGCCCTGCACCCCATTCTGCCTACACATAATTCAGAAGACTCATCACACAGTGATTTCCCAAGTATCTATGTGCCTCCAAGCACAGGCAAGGGAAAACTCTACCAAGCATAAAAAATGGCCTTTAATATCACAGCACACCTTTTGAGATGCTTCCCTGCACTAATTCAGAAAAGCAGAGGAGCATTTCTGTCTGTTTGTTCAGAAAAATATTGCAAATGCTACACTGTCATGTATAAGAGGATCAAACTGGGACCATCTTCAGTATTAATCACTGCTTTCCATACAGGTTTTACTTGGCATTCTCCAGGTTTTGTTAAATATTTGATAGCAGCCCTGACTGCTCACTGTTGATAGTCAGAGGATGGCAGACTTTTAAGAAAATGGCATAGTTGTAACACTTGAAAATAATGCATTAAGGTAGAAATAACATATTCAAATGTGTTCTTAATGTGTCATTGATGAAGCTAATCTTATTTAAGTTATAATAATTTAAAAATGCCTTATAGAAATGCCTCATTTTAAAGGTACATCAGCATCTGACTCTTGCAGACTCTAACATATGGTTATCTCCTAACCTACAGTTATGACAACTGAGCAACATTTCACCCTATTTTTAATTTATTTACTTTTTTGTTTGATTATCAGAGGACTCATGCCTACTGGAGTTCAACAAGAGGTTTAAGAATACCACTTTCAGCCCCTTTAAGACTTAGGATAAGTGACTGATCTCCCTTTGTCACAGAATTCAAGAAGGAACTTTATGTTTAAATGACATAAGAAAGACTAAAAATATTTCTTGTCCAGTGGATTGTGTGTTTGTCACTTTGTGTAACACCATGAGCACGAAATCTGAACATGCATATCCTATAACAGTACCAAAATAAAGCCCCAAACCTGTTTGTACCAGTGCAAGAATTCAGTATCCCCTTTCACCATAAAACAACTCTTCCTTCAAGATTTTCACTGGAACAAGATAACTAGATGAGAGAAAGAAAGGGAATGCAGACAGGACTGAAGCTTGCAGTAGTGATAAGTACAGGAATACATTCAAACAACAACAGGGAGGTATAAAAATGTTCCCTCATACAGCAGGGAGGAGAAGAAAGTTCTCTTTGAGTAAATAACTATCCCAAGCACTGGGAGAAGGAAGTAGCTGTCTCAGCCAAGAAGGAGGAAATCAGCTGTGGTTGATTAGCAAACAATTTCTCAATTACATCACCTCAATGTACTTCAGAGAGTCACTCGGATGATTAACTACTTCGGGTCTGACCATAAAAACGTTTTCCTTGACACCTCATAAACTGGATAAATATGATTTAGAGATTATAAATTCCTGGACTTTCCATATTAGATAGTCAGAAAGGAAAGAGATACTGCCAGGTCAAAAATAATGGCTGGTGACAACTGCTGCCTCTCTGTGCTCAGGCTGCAGCCTCACACCAGAGGAGGTACTATCTGTAAAAGGAGGGTGGATGCTGCCTGAGCATACCAGGAACAGAGTTCAGAACATACCAAGATGCTACAAGTATAAATAAATCAATCAATATACAGGTATCATAACACCAAAATACTGTGTTCGTGCACAACATGTGGAAAACAGGAAAAAATATGGAAAAATAGCATTATAGGCCTCCAGGTTTCATACAGTCATTAATGTACCTAGTTCTACTTCATCCATGAAGCAATTTGAGGTGGACATGAAGGTGAAGGTACTTGGTTTGGCTTGAGCCAATATGAGAGCTTAACACCACTGAAAGGGTAAGATCCTGCCTTTCATTCCTTCAGAGTGGATTTTTAAGCCAGCTCATTGCAGTGATCCAGTTCACAATGCTTCCTAAATAATCCTATATTGGCAGACCCGAGAAGCGAGACAGCTTAAACACAGGACTGTTGAAAACAAGCCACTGAGGGAAGGAGACAGTTTCCTAAGTTTGCTTTCTTGGGAAAACCCACGTCTAGCAAGCCTGCACATTTGGCACACGTGTATTTTCAGACAGCACACAGTTCAGTCACTTCACTGGTGTTCATTAATTACCTATTTTTGCAAAGTAACTTTACTAGTGGCTCTTCTTTGTCTTTTCTGAGCCAACGTAACATCACTCTGCTGCCTGAAGTGGACATCCTGCTTCCTTCATTCACTCCCTCCTTCCTTGTACCACTTCCAGCACTCCTGTGAGCCCTGTGAGAGATGCCTCAGCTCCCACCAAACCACAGAGAAATAGCTGCTTTTTTGCTGGATTTAGTTTGTTCTGGTTTAGTCAATAGAACTGGATTATGGCAGGATCAGACAAACACAATAGTCAGCATCAGGGAGTCAACAGGAGTGTGTGGCCAGGAGAAGGGGTAAATTGAATTGACCCTTTCAGCAGTGGCAAGCCACTAAACCAGTTCAACCTCAGAACAAGAAGAACAAAGTCTCCCTCTGACTGAAGATAATAGCCAGTGGCTCAGTTACTGTTGGCTGTAATATTTGCCCCAGTAGCTGAATTTAGCAGTTTTTCAAAGAAAGTCTTGTCACCTTCTATATCTTCTGCGTATAAAGGGTAAAAATGTTCTCAGTTCTCAATTTGAGGATCCCACCCTTTTGGCAATGAGAGCAATACCCTGCACTAGGACAGGCAGGAGTAGTGCAGAATATTCTTTGTGTCTTTTGTCACACTGCGAGTAATAGGTGAGGTGATACAGCTAGGAATGTGCTTTTTGGACTAAGATCAATGCAGAAGACTTTCTCAGTCAGAGGAGGTTTCTCTCCTTGCCTCTCTGTCCCCTGTCTGAAATGCTGATCATCTCCAATTGCCTTCTAGGACACACAAAGCTCCACCTGCACTAAATGTGTGGTGGCTCAGTTCTCTTCAGTCCTTTCCTTGGGAAAAGCAGCACCATTCCTGGCCACAGGGAAGGAGGGGTGAACATTTCCATTAAAGGAAGACAACTACAGGGATAATACAGACCTAGTGCTGTGAGGAGGCCAAAGGAAAAGGGCACAGAGAAGAGGCAATAGAGGCAGAGTTATGCTCAGAGCCAGATGGTGCAGGCTGTGATAGAGCACAGCAAAATCAAGTGCCACAGATACAGTATCAACATTGCAGAAACTAACAACTGTATCATGTGCATTTAGAACTGCAGTATTACCATATATCACCATATGCTGTAACCACCCACTGCTAATAGCAAGGATCCTTCAGTTGTGTTTTTTTCAAGCATGAGAAACAGATCTTTTATTGGCTGGATTCTCCCTGAAGGTTGTGGGAGGATAACAGCCAGAGGAAACAAAACACAGCTATTGCCATCTTAAGACCTGTAGTTTTATTTCCATTATGGTGTGACTCCTCTAGGCATAAAGAATCAACCTGTTTGAATTGTACCCTTCTCTAAGCACAACACGGTTTTACATGAGCTGTATCCCGGATTTTCCATAAGTAGAAGGATCAGGAAAGTCTTAGTCTTGTTAAATTTTGCTATGGATCCAGACTGATGCCAATTAAGCCACAAGCATAAGTGTCTGACTAGTGATCCAGCAACATGCCATGTGAGAATACAGCAGGATACAGAGCCAGCAGCCCACAATGCCAGAGTGTCAAACAAGTATTTTACAGACCTATTAAAATATTAGATTTCACGTCGACTCATGTACTTCCGGAAAAGCCGCGAAAGGATTTATTCTCTTAAGGACATGGCCTCGCTGGGTGTATTTGAAGGGAAGTGGCTGTTGAGCCGTTGGAATGAGCCCTGGAGAGCTGGAGGGCTCCGGGCACGCAGCAGCGCAGGGAGTGCTGCCACCTTTGGGTCATCTCCTGAAAAAAACCTTTGCCTCATTTTTTAAAAACCTCCTAAATGTGTAACGTGGTTTCTTTTTCCATAAAATCCTTCTGCCTTGGAAATTCTCCCTTCTTTTAACTGAGGGATATTTGGAAGGATATTTAATATGCTTTGTTCTGCTTGATTATTAGGTCGTTTTCTTTTCTTTTTTTTTTTTCGAGTGCTGAGAAGGGCTCCGTGTTTGACTAATGTGAAATAAAAACATCTTACTGCGGTTTTATTCAGACTCACAACAATGCTGATATACGTGACTGCAATCTTTAGCTACTGTTCTCCTGGGCAGAGTTATTAAATATGTCCTTCTTTAAAATAGGTGTCACAAAAAATAATAACCAATAACCCTGCTGTGGACCAGGACTGGAAACCAATATCCTCAGGAATTGACAACTATCTGTACGATACAAAGAGCCACCACCATCCATTCATTCCAGCAGATATCTAACGCAGGGGATTGTTCTTCTGTTGTGAAAAAGAGCCACATCCTGCATTCTTCCAAAGTCAACAGGAATTCTGAACAAAAAACCCCAGGTTGAAGCTTTTCAGATCACACTTGCTGCTCCCTTGCATGAATTACTGAATTTCACTTAACTTCCTATTCACTGGTAAGATCTGCACACAACTCTCATTCTAGGGAGAAGAGGAAAATGCTAATTCTGAAAATTTCCGAAGTCCTACTCTCTGGAAATGGGAATTGAAGGAGAACAGACAACACCTTGCCCTGTCAGGCAACAAGAGAGCAAACAAACATATTTACTTTTTTTCAGTTTAAATCTTTATCAGCTTAAATCATAAAGCAATCCAAGTGACCACTCACTTCTCTCCTCCTCAGGGGTGATGACCTTTTTAGCAGGACCTGTTGCAATAGGACAAGGGCTAACAAATTTATGCTAAAAAAGGAGAGACTCAGACTAGATACAAGGAAGAAATTTTCCATGATGAGGGTGGTAAAACTGTGGCACAGTTTTGCCAGAGAGGTGGTGGATGCTTCATTCCTGGAAACACTCAAGGTCAGGTTGGACAGGGCTGTGAGCCACCTGATGGAGTTGAAGATGTCCCTGCTGTTGGACTAGATGACCTTTCCAGGCCCCTTCCAAACCAAATCATTCTAGGATAACACTTTTGTGGGAACCTGGGGATTTTCAGGCAGGTAAGAAGACTTCGGTTCTTCCAGTAACTGCTCTTTCCCCTCCATTTACTTACGATCCCACATCCCTGCAGCCAGAAAGAGAATGTTCATGTGAGAATTCCCGAGGGTACAGGATATTTCTTTTTAGTTTAGTGACAAAAAGTTTTGCAAAATTGTTCTCTTTTCTCAAGGGTAAAAGGCCAGGGATTACTTTGACTGCTGCATTAGACCCTTATGGTTACATTTTGAAAGCTATGCTTGTGTTGGAAACACAAATCCTGTTATTGTTATAGGATTAGTGCACATAACTTTCCAAATGCTGCTTTGAAAATGGAGCCAAGGAGTATTATTTGTGTGTACTTTCTGGAATTAATGTAGGCTGTGATATTGGCCAGTCTTACAACAGCACTGGTACATAAGCATCTTCTGATGTGCTATCTCCAGCCACTCATCCTGACTTGTCTGGATTTCTTTAGTAGCTGAACTTTTATTGTAAAAAAAGGAATGATAGGGCCTCAGTTTCAACCTGCCTCTTCCTTCACCAGAGATGAATACAATTTCTCTTGACTCTGCTAACACTATTTTTTGGTTGGTTTTGGGTTTTTTAAAGTCTCTTAGGGATAAAGAGAAAAAGAATTAATAACATAATCTTTGTTTTCCTTAGTTCCACTGGAAACTTCAAGTCTGAGCTGCAATGATGGAATCAACACAGCACTGACATTGCCAATTCCCCAGCTCCTCGAATCTGATTAAACTTTTTCTGCCATTCTCAACTACAACAGGTTTTGTATCTTATTACATTGTGCAGTTGCCTCAGGTGAGAACTGTGTTTTCCCTTCTGTTACTTTGCAGCATTTGTTGCAACCACAGTGTTAATTTCTAACTGTAAATGCTTAAAATTGTCCTAGACTTGTATATCAAATTTTAACAAGAATGGGCCTTCTAAGCATTGATTTGACCACTAAAGTCATTAATAATAGTCCTGACAATGAAAACAGAGGAAAATAAAGGAATGTGTCTTATAATGGAGAGAACATCCAGTTTCTGTACCTGGATTACACTGAGGTGTGACATGCGTCGCCTCTCCGGCACTACCACATCTCAAGCAGTTCCAGACACATCTAAAATCCAGTTCCAGCACTACCAGCTGTAAAGCAGTTCCAGAAGAATCCTGGTGATGTATCACTAGGCACCTGGCACAGTTTGAGAAAGCCTAGAAATTGGGTACCACATAAGAGGCATTTTCAGGTTTCTAATTTTGGCCTTAAGTGCCCTATTTTGCCTTTGGCATACTAGAGGCTTATATATTTCTCTTGATTTGGTTTTTATTCCTGACATTGCTGGGTTTTTTTCCTGCTCATACAATAAAGTAGGAAACTGGCTGCTTCCTCTGTATCAGCAGGGTGAGAGAGCCTGATCAGGAGAGTCATTCAGTTACCTGTGGAGAGTCCTCCCTCTGAATTGCCCTCTGGGAGGTAGAAATCTCTTCCTCCTAACAATTTTAGAGGATTCCAGGAAGGCTAATCAACCAACACAGGCATGGCCTTGGAAGGACTTGAATTAGGCTGTGTGAAAAGCACCCAAGTTACAAAATAACACCATCCTTGCATGGGTAAAACAGCAATATCTGGTTTTGATAAAAGCAGGTAAATTATGGTAGTCCTCTCCTCTGCTATTGTCATGCTCACAACTAATACAGAGCTGACATGCAGTTGATGTAAAAAACAGTTATCCCACAAGCCACATTTCAACTGTTTCAAGACTAAATCTATCACTGACCTTAGCTTTCATCTTCCTCTTTTGTCAAAATTTTCTAGGATTTAAATATAATCCAACTAGAAAGAACGGAGATTATTTCTTCAGTAAGTAATGATAATTTCTCTTGTGTTGGTGTGGTATGAATACAGACAGCATCCAAAAGTCTTACAGCCACTCATGTAATAAAGTTCTTTTTTGGTGTGATTAAACATCAAATAGTTTTAAAGAACCCATTTATAACATTTGAATTTCAAATGCTTATTTCGCTGCCGAAAATCTTGCATTATGTTCAGACAGCTGAACTATAAATCCTCCCAATCCTTAAACTGCGCTGGCCAAAGTACTATTATTCGTTAGATAAGGGTGGTGACTACCTCATTTTAAATGAATCCTAGTAGATGACAGGCAGTGGAGGGAATATCTAGTGTGACATGAGGCAGAAAAACAGTTACCTGAAGGCAATAGCATAGAGGGGTAGTAGATATTAAAGAGGGAAAATGCCTGCAGGATGAGGACTGTGAAGGAGGCTGTTCAGAGCTCCTACTCAAGCAATGCTTCTTACATAGTCTTGGCTACAATTCGGCACTATATTCTCACACACACACATACATGTATAAAAGTGCACAGTCCATCCTGGTATATAATTGAAAACATAAATTACAAACCCTTACATATATTAGTGCAACGGTTGTGGCCTAGTTACCATCAGAGTCAACTGTTGTGTGTTACAGGGAAGAGTGTTATTCTATTGTATTGTTTAAATACATTTGGTCTTGTGATGTATAGAAAACTGATGGAGTGAATCTGGATCTTATGTCTCATTTGGCAGGAAGTAGACATTTCTATGGGATTTAATCCTCTGAGGACAAAGTAATAGTTCAGTTCTGATTCCTGCAATATACACATGCCTATTGCACACAATATAAAAAAATCAATGTGAATATTCACATCACTAGATTTTAGGCATATCCATAAAGCTGGAAGAACTATGGCCTTAGTATGTACATGGATAGAAGTAGTTTTACAACAAAGTGGAGAGGAATGCTCTGTAATAACCAGACATGTTCTCCACAGAACCTGGAATAAAATCAAGGACCTCAAATTGAACAGATGCTGTGAAGTGATGCTGAGGTATAAATAATAATAGCCTTCAGGATTGCTTCAGTCTGGTATTTAATTGGTTAAGGCTTCACTTTCGCTATGTTTGCAGTTGATTTTCACCTACAAAAAAGCAGAACTAAAAGAGCAAACTCTATAAAGTTTTTAGGTAAGTAAAACCTTTCGGACATGAAGGAAGTATTTTAAAATTACTGTTTCTCTTTTAGCTCTAGTGCATAACAGAACAAGTTTGCAACAACTTAGGGATATACGTAAGCACATTGTAGCTGCTTACCTGCATCGATGCCATGATCAGCACGTGGAGGTATTGGTACAGAATGCTGGTGGGTTTTGCACCAAGCCTGGCATCTGTACAGCCTGGCCTGACAAAGGACAAAGGACAATATCTGTAGAGCAAAGCAAAGTCTTCAGACTTGCTTGAGTAAAAGCTTGAAGGTTGGGTTTTGCTCCTTCAATAAAAAAAAGACAAAGACAAACCAGACTTAATACAAAGCAATAAAGGATTGAATATGGGAAAATATGAGCTACTTCTATATCACTAACCTAAAGCAACTTGAGTGGTATGACATGTGCAGTACATGGCAAAGGCAGGAATGAAAAGCTTAGTTCAAGTTCAGTCTGGAAACAAGAGGAAAACGCTTTCAGTTACATTTTGGTCTTGTCCAGGACCGTTCTGTTGGCATCCAGTATTGCATCCACAGATTTTAAGACCTGGGGTACCTCCCATCAATTGTTCGGATGTGTTTCAGCCCAGAGCACAGCAATAAGGTCAAGAGAAGTTTAGAATTTATTGCAGAGACAAGATTGCTGCTGTGGGACCTCTCTGGCATGGAGCCCCGGAGAGCAGAGAGCAGCCCCCAGCACTGCTGCTCTACACAATCTCCATTGTTCTCTCAGGTTTCACAGCTGCAAAGGTTGCTTCCCAGAAAGCCA
>NW_008671460.1:0-32007 GCF_000695815.1 Acanthisitta chloris | reverse complement strand
CTCCTCCCTGCAGAGCTGCCCAGCAGCTCCATGACAGGAAGCATTTTGCTCCTCTGCCCATCTCAGGGACGAGGGTGCTGACCTTGCAGGCTCCTCACTGCTTCTATCACCTGCCCCAGAACCAAGTGACTCTGCCTGCACAGCTCAGTGGGTTTCTGCTGGCTGGGGATAAGGCATTTCCTCTCTGTGTGCTGGGCTGGATAAAAGTTGCCTGAAGGACGCACCTCCTAAATTATTTAACTTTTTTTTTATTTAATAAAAAACAACTTTTGCCTTATATACAAGCGTCTGAAGTTAGGCCAAGAGCATATGAATCAAATATTTTAAAGCCCTGTTTAACTGATTAACTGTGCTCCTCAGAGACACTCTCAATAGTTCCTAAGAGGATCCTTTACCTAACAGTTTCCTTTAATGGATGGAGCTTAGGGTAAACATGTTTCCCAAACTTTTTAGTAACTCGATGCCTGGAATTCCCCGAAGTCCCCTAGCAGGAATCACCGGCAATTCCCAGCTGGTGACAGTCGGAAAGGCAGGATATTTGTGGTATAAGGAAACTACAGTTTGAACAAATCCCTGGAGTTTAAAAAGGGATGTATCCACGCTATAAACTGGGAGCTGTGCAGCGGTGTCCTAACCCCCTGCTATGGCGTAGTGCCACCTCGTGGATTCCAGCAGCTCCTGGCAGAACGCAGAGGAGACAGGGAAGGTGGAAAGGGAGGACGAGACAGAACAGGTGTTTCAGGAAAGAAACTAACCCCCGTTTTATCTACTCTCTTCCTGCTGTAGTAGAGATTTCAAAGCAACCTACAGGCATCTGATTACTTAAGTACCATTGCATATGTTTACCCTCGAGTGCCTTCATGGTATTTTCAGGCCACACGGATGTGAAATTGGGGTGTGACCACTCCAGAAAGCTCAGCCATAAAACATGTGAAGACTGGGCCCAAAACCTGAAGTTTAGTCATGAGTAATTCTAAGTAACAAGGCAATAAAAACCCCTACTAAAATAAAAGATCTCTAAGAGGTTAATAAAGTCCTTCCATGTAGTTACTATTGGCTGTTCCTATGCCTGCATAATTGTTCACATTTAATGCAGTTAAAAATAATTTGCCAACAGAACACCTACGTAAATTCGATACCAGGAAAACCAAGAAAAAGATTTGTATTACTTCACAAATTCGGTGGTCTGAGGAAGACAATTTGTCATTGCTTTGTCTCTGATGGAGTGATTTCACAGGATTTCCAAGTGACGCTATTCCACTCCAGTGGAACAATTTTGATTTATAAAGATTTTAAATCTCAGATTTCCATTGGAAATATGCCATGCTCCTGAATTCCCACTTTGGCTGTGCATAGACACTATTTTGTCAGTCCAGTAAACCTTACATTACTTCCCAAAATAAATGCATCACTAATCAGCAGCTACTAAACCAGCACCCAGCCTGAATCGAACCTTTTACAAAAAAGTACCAAAAGATTAGCCAGATTAAGAACTCCCTTGTTTTCCTAGGTAGATCACAATCTCCTTCACTTCCTTAACTTGGATTACTTCTGTCATGGATGTGTGTGTTGTGAGAAAATCACTTTCTTGAGAGAAGATACCATCAGTTCCCACAAAATGCAAGAAATTGAGACATTCAAACCAGCAAATTTCGTGGACTGACACCTAGGCTCCCAGTAAAAGATGCCAAAATAAAAAGGAGAGGATCCAATATTTGTCCTCCAGAAGCAGTTAGGGGTCTATCCTCGTTCAGGATTCTCAGCTGCTGGATCTCCTCTCAGACAGGCGTCTATGTCCCATCAGTGCCTCCTCATAAAACATAAGACAGAGGATTCAGCACTTCCCAATTTGCAATATTTAGCAATTAAATAGTTAAAGCATTTGCTTTTGTAGGGGCAGGTGTGTGTTTGAATCCCTCCTCTGAATAAACTGCAGCATTGATTTCTGTCCCATGACTGATGTGAGTTACCTTCTGTCAGGATACACAATCATGTTTTCCCTTCTCCCTGTGGCTCCCAACTAGAGAACAAGAAATTCAAATCCTCTGCTCTAGGAAAAAGGTCTGACTGCTGTGCTTTGGAGAGGGCACATAGAAAAACTTTACGTGTCTTGTTCCTATTGAGTTTTTGCTTAGATGGATCTAGACCCATTTGCCATTGAAAAACCACCAAAACTCCATACACAAAAAAAACCCCAAAACCTCCATAAACCCACAGGCCTTCCTGGAACATTTCCAAGATTCCTTAATGTCTCAATACAGTATAATTTCTAACTGGTTTTGTGAATTTTCTTTATAAATAAATTAAGTTCTTTATTTCCTGACAAAAACACAGACTTAAGAAGTTTGTTTTCTCTTTTTTTTAAGTGGAAAGACTTTGTTCTCAGACTCCAGTCTCAGAGCATACAGCTGACACTGACAGAATGTTTTATGATGTGATCTCCTCTCTCCTACTTCCAGCTAAGATTAATAAAGTCCTCATCTCCCCTTTGGCCTCCAGATCTTATTCCAGCAGGAAATCACACCTTAAAGTAAGTGATCCTGCCAGATACTTCATCGGTTCCCATTAGCAGTGAAAGTGGCAGGCATGTTCCAGCACAGATCTTCCCGAAAGTGTTGAAGTGAAAGAGGAAAAAAAATAGGTGTGTTCATCTACACCTGTAAGTGTCTTCCGTCGTTATAATTAGTATCCTTTATTTTTAGATAATACACAGGTAAGAATTTGTTCCACTCTGAAGTTTTTAGGATTTTCTTTCTGTATGCAGCCAAATAACTTCAAATATTTCCTCCAGACCTATGTTTTAAAATAACATCCTAATATATATGATGAAATACTTTACACAGATTCCTTTCTGGGCATTATTACTCTGTACAGTACAATGTACAGTGCAATCCCATGCAGCACTCCAGGCTGGGGACAGAGTGGCTGGAGAGCACCAGGCAGAAAGGGACCTGGGAGTTTGGATAGACAGAATGCTGAATATGAGCCAGCAGTGTGCTCAGGTGGCCAAGAATGCCAATGGCATCCTGGCCTGGATCAGGAACAGTGTGGTCAGCAGGACCAGGGAGGTGATTCTGCCCCTGGACACAGAGGCAGAGGCCACACCTTGAATCCTGTGCTCAGTTCTGGGCCCCTCAGTTCAGGAGGGACATTGAGGGGCTGGAGCAGGTCCAGAGAAGAGCAACGAGGCTGGTGAAGGGACTGGAGCACAAGTGCCATGAGGAGAGGCTGAGGGAGCTGGGGGTGTTCAGCCTGGAGAAGAGGAGGCTCAGGGGAGACCTTATCACCCTCTGCAACTCCCTGACAGGAGGTTGGAGTCAGGTGGGGGTTGGTCTCTTCTCCCAGACAACCAGCAGGAGGACAAGAGGGCACAGACTCAAGCTCTGCCAGGGGAGGGTTAGGTTGGATATTAGGAAGAGATTTTTTAGGGAGAGAGTGATCAGGCATTGGAATGTGCTGCCCAGGGAGGGGGTGGATTCACCATCCCTGGAGGTTTTCAAGCTGAGACTGGATGTGGCACTTAGTGCCATGGTCTAGTGACCACAGTAGGGGTGGACTCAGTGATATTGGAGGTCTTTTCCAACCCGGTTGATTGTATGACTCTATGATTTTATGATGTCTCTGAAATGCACCAAATTCTGGAATTATTAACATAATTAACACTGTGTTTTTAAAAAGCAGTCTAGTGGGGGGAAAAAAAAAGCCCAAGTGGAGAAAGATTTTACCAGAAATGAGCTGAAGTGCTTGAGGGTTCTCTTCTCACCAGGCTAGACCCAGTGATGGGACTGTGCTCAGTGCCATGTGGGATGCCAGTTTTGAGCACAGTGTGCCAACGCAGCCATGTGTTCAATCCAGTTTTTGCAATACTCGGGGAAAGTGATATCAAATCTCTATTTTTTAGGCTTTTTTCCTTTTTCAAACAGTAACATTTCCTGGATACAACTGATTTATTGCTCTATTCTGGGAGTTATTATTCTGATTTCCAAGGGGAAAGGACTGGTATTTTTGCCTTCAGGATTGCTCTAAGAAAACACCTGCATTTGGAATAAGAAATTTTATAGAGCTATGAGATATTGTCCAGGGTACAAGTGGAAATATTAAGAGTTATATCCCATCTGAGGCTGAAATTAATATATTTTAAATTTCTATTTCACTTTTGCACACATGGAATATGTTTAATGTAATTCTCAGTGCCTGTAGACTTCTTTCAAGCCTAACTGAGATAAATTTACTGTCAGAAGAAGGAACTGTGTATTCACACAGGAGTAATTACTTTTGTCTTATTCCACATCTTAGCATGAAACCTAGAGAGCATTTTCATTGCCACCACAGAGAATGTGACGTGGAGAAAACACTTCAAATTGTAATCCCATAACCTCTAATTTACTTCCATGAACACTTAGAAATCACAGCTGAGACACAGTGCACCTGATTTTTGCCAGGGCAACAGATTTTAGTAACAGTATTATGAAATATTTTGTAGTTTTACAGAACTTTACAAAGTATGGGGAAGGATGGTGGTACAGAATAATCACCTCCTTCTAATGGTAGTTGTACTCAGGTAATTTGAGATTTTCTAATATTCACAGATTAGACACACCTTGGATTTTAGCAATGCCACAAAGGTCTGTGCTGTTTCATGGATCCCACCCACAATGAAATGTCAGATGTTCTGACCAGCTTTCCATCCAGGCACACACTGCAGGTTTGGTCTAGACCTTTATCCTCTGAAACAAATTATGCTGTTTACATGCTTAAAGCCCCTTCAGAATAACTATAGGAAATATGCAGCATCCTTCAACATGATCACAACTGATTTCTTAGGATTACTATGCTGCACAACGTGAAAAATAGCTATTTCTATAGAAACAAGGTTATTATTTGCTGTGACTGAGTTGAAGTCTGATAGCTTTGGCTCAGACACAAGACATGCTGTTATTTTGTCTTTTTCATTCAGACCACAACTCTTTCTCCTCTGGGTCAGAAGCAAATACTGTTGGGCATTGTCACTCTGATTCTGCCTGCAGAGCACTCTGCAGTACAGTTTGCAAAATAAACCATTTTTTATTACTGAAGCCTTTCTTCCCGAATGTCATTGACTGAGGTTATTCCTCCTCTGTTACTGCTCATTGTCGTTGTATGGAAATCACAGATTCTTAGCCTGAAAGATTATTTTCTGTTGCACTGATATGAAAACAGACCATTTAGTGCATAACATATATTCATTATCTCCTCAACTTCCCTGCTTGAATCTGTACTATTACTAACGTGTTTTCTGGCTTTATACATCAACTCATATACCAACAGTATTTTAAAGCCCAAGATTCTTCTTTGTAATACCCAAGTAAATGATATTGGATAGGTTCAGAATTCCTGAGCTACATCCACAAACACAATTGTATGTGTCTGTCTGTAGCAATGACAGAACAAGACATGCTGTAAATGTTTACAGTTATGATTTTAGTGTCTGAGTTTGATTTCTCTATTAAATCCCATTGGCTTTCTGTTGCTATTTATAAAGGAGCCCTGCTTCACAGGGAATAGCAACACAGCACAACCAAGCAGGACACTGAATTCCTCTCGGGGCTCTGCTGACATCAGAAACCACTCAATCTTTGCTCGAGAGACTCTTCATGTATTTATAACCCTGTAATTTACAGTTCCCTTCCATTTACTCTCTGCACGGGTGACCTCCCGAGTGTCTGCACAGCAGCCACGATAGATCCCTTGCATGCTGACCTGATATTAGCACCCACACTCCAATCAGGTTCGAAAATGTCCTGGACAAATCATTTAGCATGTAGCAAAAACTATAGGAGCTGCCTGATAAATACCATCCATGAAACCAAAACTATTGGAAAGTGAGGCTGACAAGGGGAAAAATCACTTAAGAGTCACTTTAGAGATGAGAAGAACATTTGGTTATTGCACAAAGTGTGCTGGTTTTCTTTATTATTTCCCTCACTTATATAAAAATAGAATAATTTTGCAATCTTATCCATAAAAGAGCCCAGTATTATTCATGCTGAATAAAAGCTTGTTCTCAAATGGCCTGAACAGAACAGTGTCTCTTAACACCTGTCCAGAGGTAAACCAGGGTTTACACAAGGAATAAATCAAATGCCTCTGACCATCTTTGCACTTTGTTAGGAATAAGATTTTTCTAGTTTGTTCACTATATTAAAACACTGCTTAGCTGAAACAATCCCACACACCCTTTCCATTGCAATCAGCCCTTGTGCTTCAAAGCTAGCTTAGTTCCTTTGGATTCTCCTTGTATCTAGGTGCTCTTTGAAAAGGCATCAAGTTACCCCCCCAAAAAGACCACGAAAGCATTACAGTAAGGTGGAAATGGCCACAATTCAGGTTCTGAAAATCCTGTGCCAACAAAGGAGCTACAGGGAAATTCTATTCATTTATCATTTTTTGCAAGTTGTAGTTTTTATGCTGTGAAGAATGAAGTAGTGTTACTGCAAGTGGGAGCTGGGCTGACTGAGCCTACACCACTCTCACTATGTGCCCTGAAGCAAATCATTGCTCTCTCTCCCACACTTCCTCCAGCTGTAAAATGAGCATATTGTGGTGCCTTCCTCAGAGCAGGGATAGAATAATAGCCAGTTATGTAAACATGCACAAAATTTTGTGATCCTTAGCTACACCCTTCTAAAATGAGGGTGATGTGACCGGCAGCCTTTGCTATATGGATCTTTTTTACTACAAGAAAATGAAGAAACTGTCAGTGATATTGGTAAGAACATGAAGATCATCTGTTGTTTAATGTTTCACTGAACATTTATCAGTTATCAGTTTCTGGGGGCAGAATTATGGGAGAGTGAACAGCTCTGAGAACTGGTACCCAAAGTCCTCCAGTTTTGCCAAGAGAAGAATTTCAGGGAAGACCAGGAGCCTCCACCACCAGCTGCAGGCCCATGCAGGAGCAAGGACACCACTCAGTGCTGCCTCCAAACTGAAATCATTAAGAACCAGTTTATGACTCATCTGTGCTATGCTGTCTCTTCAGTCTGTGCTTCGTTCATAAACAGATGGACTGTAAATATTCATGAAACAAATCTTCCAAAACTAACTCCTAACCTCATAACCAAGCACTAACTGGATAAACCTCTGTGAAAAGGGAATCAAAACCAAGCTCTGGATTGAAGTGTAAGGACTAGGCAATATATCATAAACCCTGACTAGACCTTTTAAGAATGATTTGAAAGACACTACTAAATGACATAATGGTTTTGCAATATGGTTTTGCATAACCCAGTTTTGCAATGACATTTGACAATCCTTACTAAATTGGGCTCTATTGTGCACAGGAGAAGATTTAAAAGATTAGGAGTGCTTGGTTCAGAAAAAGATGAAAGAAAATCTGCCCTAAGAAGTAGAAATGGCATATTTTTACATTTATTCATAAGGCAAGAACAAGTGGACAATCATCATTATGACAGACTAACACATGCCTGGAATGTTTGTGCTGACCTGTAAACTCAATTCTACAACCATTATTTTGTCTGAAAAGCTTCTAATTTTGTTTATTCTTTCCTTTTGCATTTTCTGCTTGGAAGTGAATACACACTGAATGGTGAAGTCTTTCCATTCAGCAAGAATGCTATTAATGAGAAATATGCCCCAGAATGGCAATGTTAATCATTCAGTTGGGTTCACTCTAGAAAAACAGGAAAGATTTGTAGCTGTTGTAATGTACTAGGAAGAAGAGTGGTTCTGCTAAATGATATAGTCATAACTGGCACATGAATAATAAAATCCTAGCACTGGCAAATGCAAATAAAATAACCAAGTGATCCCCTGATTGTACTCAGAAGGAAGGATGGGACAAAGGCAGTGGTGTAATGACAGCTTTGAGGACTGATCAAGCACATAGCACTAAAATAAACATCCAGCTCTAAGGAAACCTATGCTATGCTCCTGCTAGAAATATGCTGAGAGTCACAGCTTACAGGAAAAGGAGATTTAGGAGCTCATTCTGTGGTTCTATATCACTCAGCTCTTTACCCTTGCAGAGGAAAGTGAATCCATAAGACATCAGCAAACTCTGTAAAATGGGAACCATGGTAAAAACTGCTACAGTGAGGTCCAGAGAAGAGTCCCACAGAGGCAAATACAGGACTATGTTTTCAAGTCTGAGGAGTACTTAGGTTACCAAAGCAGGTATAAATTTATTGTGGCCCTAGTTAAAACCAAACAAGAACAAAATCAGTCCAAACCTGAAAGCAAAGGTTCTGTAACAGAAGAGATTATATGAGTTGCATTATATCCACAAAACACATTGACATCCACTATTTTTATAATAATCATTGCAGCTAGAAAGAATTGCAATATTCTAACTTAAGACTCTTTTACTAAAATCAGAGATCATCTGCTAGAGTTTACAACAAGAGTGACCTCAGTAGTGTCAGTTCTGGACTGAAAATAATGAAGATCTGAAATGCATAAAGCCTGGAAAGGATTATAAAGGCAACTGTTGTAGCACAGCATGCAATAGTTACTGTATGGTTATTTCAACAGGCACAAAGTACCTGCCATGACAGCATCTCAGACACACTTCTGAAACTTTCCAGCTTAAAATTTATTTATGCAGATAGAAAAATAAAGCACTTGATTTTTTTTAAAAGCTAGATTTAGGCTGGTGTTGTGAAAGTCATTCTCTCTCTATGCCTCCCCAACCTATGCACTAACTGAAGCAGGGCACCCCTAGGCAAATTACAGGCTATCATGTAATTGTGCACTGTATCATAATGTATTCACTCTAGAAGGCAAAATTAAAGACACATTTACTTTCATGGGAAGAAAAAAGCCAGTAATGATGGTGAACACTTTAGAAGCCTGTATTTGCCAAGAACAGAGAATTAAAAGGCTTTTAGCAAATGGACTTTTTCTAACTGGTAAAAGTATCCCATTGATATTCTCCACAGTTACAGCTCCAGCACTGGTGGCAATAATGGGATGTTAGAATTAGGGCTCAAGGCACTGAGGCTCAAATTGCTGTCATCATCAAGGGGGAATGCTACATCTAATCACAGATTCTCAAACAATCAGCTGGACTCATTTAGTCTGATGACCCATCAAGATTCAGCACTGAACTTAAGCAGGATTTTCTGGAAATAGTCTGTATATAAATTCTTAATGTGATTTCTGGAACACACTGTTCAGATCTTGCCCTCTCTACATTCAGGTTTTGAATTACTTTTTTGTAGTGTCTTATGCCATTTGACAAAAGACATAGTTAATAATGAGAAGATGCAACTTCACAGAGGTTTGTTCAGTTCAGTATAAACACAAGTTTGAGATCTGAGAGGACAACTCACAAGAGCTAATATTCACAGTGACCTCAGTTGTCTAAGGTTCAGAATGAAAATAAGAGAAAACTTTCCACTCAGCAGGTTCCTGGTCCTCATTCTAGTGCACAATTAATTTAAATACCAATAAATAATCATCAGCTTTTATCTTGTTCTTGTTGCTGGAATAGCAAATCAATTCCCAGGATTATTCAAAAGGTACTTTATAGATAAAGATCTACTTATCAGCAAAGGCTGGGACCATTCCAATTGTACATTTCAGCTCATGTTCATTTCCAGTAATAACATAAACTCCATTATTTAATTAACTAAGCTGTATGAAATTGGAATTTACCTCTGAAAATATGCAATTCCCACATGCAGCCACTGGATGGACTTACGGAGCCAGTGAAACTGATTGTAGACAAGATGCACAATTAGGTGAGCAACCGGCAAGAACTTTCCCCTCTGGGCAGTAGGAGAATCTTGCTGTAGAAAAGCTGTGAGCCTAAAAAGCAAGGTACAAGAAGGGATTTTAGCCTCTCCTCTTCAATCAATTCCTTATTTTTCAACACAATTAGTTGATGTACAACCAGAGTGATAAGGAAACGAGTTTGTAGAACATGCAGGTCAGTTCCAGACGTGATGATTGGGCAGCAAAGTTTTAGGGTAAAAGCACTAAAAATTGTACTGAAAAAAGCTGGGGGGTTGTGACAGCTCAGTTAGCAAACAGAAGCAATTTGGTATTTAAAGTTTTGCTTAATTTTTAAAACTGATGCTATTTTAAAATGCTCATAGTCTTTAGGAAGAAGTTAGGACAGTATTTGTTTAAGCTCCTTCACCTTATTCTGGAATAGGAACCTACTACTCTGCACAGTTAGTGTAAAACAAGCCCTGCATTAAATAAGAGCATGATCAACCCTGAATATAAAAACCATATTTCCTTTTTTATTACATCTGCCTGTTGCAATTCCTTCTGAGTATTTTGTGTGTGCTATACTTAACTGTGTCACAATTTATTTAATGCACCTTTTTAGACCAGTTACATTTCAGTATATAAAACAGTGATGAAATACATAGGTGATTCCATACACTCTGTCCTGCTGTTGTGTAGATAAGAGCAGTACTAGGTATAAGTTGTAGCAGGAAAACCCAGTAAAATTACCTCAAAGAAAGTAAATAGGGTTGCTGTGGGGACAACTGGGGAATGAAAGTATAGATGTATGAGCCTAGGAGAATGAAGAGCTGTTGCATAAGCATCTGCCCATACCTGCTGTGCTCAGCCTGTGGGCAGGGACAGTGGCAAGCATGGCCCCTTTGCTCTCCCTCTGCAGATACACTCAGTTACAGGATCTAAATGTGCACCACGTGGATTTGTCATTTTGTCTGTCTGCCCTCACCCTATTCTGCCCCAAATAATTCAGAATGGCACCAAACCTAACTAGAGTTGAGGTTGCTCTGCATGCCTGGATTTCTTTTGTCTTTATACTGTGAAGGTCATATGCAGAATCTGTGTAGTGAGTGAATGTCCTCTGACTCTCTATTTAATTGCATGGGATAGTCTTACTGGGTACCTATTATAGCCAGGATGAATGAGAGGCAGTGAGAAAAAAGCATGCGAGCAGGGAAGGAAGGCTGGGTCAGGTTCAGTGCTGCTGTCTGTTGCTTTCAGTCCTTCTCTGGAACAAAGCATGAAAGGAGATCGTAGACATTTCTCAGCTAACAACCCCTTCCCCATCCTAATTCACTTAACTGTGTGTAACAGCAACTCTGTGGATAAAAAAGACACCTGCAGAAAATTACTCTGCATCTCACTGATATTTTGCTGCTTTCTACCATGTTCTGTAAATCCCTGCTATTTTTCAGGGAAGCAAACAAACGAAGCCCCTCGCAGGGCCCAAAGAAGCTAACTGAGCAGCCAGATTTCAAGCTATGCATGCACTTTAACACATTCCAAGTCAGGAGCTCATACCCATGAATTAATTGCCTGTGATGATCACACAGACCAGGGAACAGGACCGAATGACACCTCTCACACTTGGAATAATCACGGTGCCCATCACTGGACCCGGAACACGTGCAGCGTGTCTCTGGCACGCCAGGACTCCTGAATGCCTTATGCTGTCCTGACCTCAGATGGGGGAATACCATCTGGCATAGAAGCCCCACAGTTGGCACTGCAGACTGCAGGCTCCAGGCTCCTCTCTCTCCCTCCCCACTTCCCACCCTACCCTTCTGACAATTACAGCAACAGCAATCTTGCAGGAATGAAGTCAGGCTACAGGAATACTGAATGACTGAGTCAGAGACCAGGAATGGGGCTGGCAACCCCAGAGACTGCCTGATAGATATCATTGCCTAAAAGCAGAATTGTGACAAATCAGGTTCTCCTGTACCATTCATCAGGCAATGAGATCCCTTCCCTGTTCTCCCCACTACATACAGTGTCATGTCACAGGTGTGTGCTTCCCTGCTAAAATCCTCCTGGAAAACATCATACCTCAGCCAAGAATGCTTCCCCCTGCAAAGCCCCTGAGCACAACTTGCTATTCTTGGCTTGTTCTGACCTCCTTTAATTTCCTGACCTTGTTCTGGAACTAGGTGCTGGTCCACTTTTAATCATGCCAGACCAACCAAGCGGCAATCTTCTCATACCAGTGCTGATTTAGAAAGCCTTTGCTAAGCTGCTGCACTGGGAATCTTTTACCCTACGGAGATTAGGTCACAGACTTTCTTCCAGGGTAGGTGGCACCAGGAGCTGCCAGCTCTGAGCCAGAACAGTGGACTGGGTGGGGCAGCATCCCAATATTACACAGGGCAACGCAGACAGAGCCTATGGAATTACTAGTACCACTAATCTAACCACCTACATAAGCAAATCAAGTGAATCATCTACCTTACTGGTCTATCAAGCCTCCAGCACACACATGATACTGGGTATATAATGGTGGACTGGCTCACATGAATTAGATATTTAAAGTGCTTCTAAATTACATGTTACAATTCAAACTGCTTAGAGACACATGCTCAGTTTGGGAGAGGTTCTCCTTCAGACAGAAAATGTAATTTCATATTCTAGATGAACCACTAAATACAAACCTGTTTATTCCTACAGACAGAATATTTGTCTAAAGTTTCAAAACCAAAGAATTGCAGAATAATCTCATTATTCTACTGCTATGACAAAGCTTTCAATCTACTCTAGTTAGGAAATAGGAAGTATATGAAATAAATATGAATATCTATATGTATAATGTTGCTTTTAAGCAAAGCTCTGTCAGGCAATTAGCTGCCAGATCCACAAATGACAAAGCTGATGCAAAGCTCTGAATCTTTTTACTCACAGATTGTTTGGTAAATTGCTTTATTTGCGTTGGATGCACCACTAAAATCATTCAAATTAGTAACCAATCTGTTCCTGTTACTGTACACCTGAAAGCGTAATAGCAAATCTGTCCTATTACAGCCAAATGACAAATATCAGCAAAACTGTTGCCAAGACTGCCTGGTTTGCCTGTGTTGAGGCCTGTGGATTCCCACCTGTTCTGTGCAATGCCACTGCGTATATTATGTCGCAGCACAGGCTAAGCACAGCTTGGAGCACTGCAAGTGTGGGTGACATATGACATTCAATATGAATTCCCCTCATTTAATTAACATCATGTACTTTCCTTGACACACAAAAGAATTTTAGTAGCATAGATTTAAAATTTAGAAGATTGGCTTTGATTTCTCTTTGGCCATTCTGAAGAAGGAATGAGCTTACGGTACTCACAGTGCTCAACCCCAATATTTGAAATGTCTAAAGCCCGTGCCAAATTATTTCCTGCATATCCAAAGTGCTTGCCTGTCCTCATGCTGATAGGTGTCTCTTATCTCCTGGAATTTCAGTGTTGATTTCAGATTGGCTTTTTGAAGGCATAACGACTATCAGGACATGTTTCCGTGTGTTCCGTAACATATTTGCACTCAGTTCAGAGTTTCATTTCTGACCCCACACAAACAGCCTTTGCTCACTGAAAGCAAATATCCATGCAAATGTGAAGGAAGAAGGAATTTGAAAGAAAAAACAATCATTTGCAATTCCTGAACAACAAATGAAAAAATTGATAAACCTTCTATCTTGGAGAACACCTGCCACAAATCCACCCTCACTAGCCATCCAATCCAGCCCTAATGAGGGAATGGATTCCTTGAAAAGGAGCAGGTAGAACAATGCAGGGTGTTAATTTCATGGACCAATATGCATTGGTATGTACCAATATCTATTCTCATTTCATGTACCAGTGTGCATGTCCTTATCCCTGATTCAGAGCCTCTGGATGAGCTCAGAGCTATTGACGACTCTGAAAACCAGGAGAATGATTTTTATAGGTACACCTGAGACAAATATTGATGGAAATGAATGCCATAATTGCACAGGGGAGATGTACATTCATGTGTGTGGTAATGAAAGAGGCATAGAGTGGTCTAGCATCAGTTACAGAACTCATAGTGCCAAGAGAAAGGAGAAGTGTACTGTGACCTTTCTCATAATCTATTGTTCTTGCAGTAAGGAGTTCAGTGCCTTCTAAATATAGCAGCATTCTGCAGCAAGACTGCTTAGATAAACTGGAGTGGTCATGCTATTGAATCTAAAAATAGAGAAATGCATCTCCCTCAAAATACCTACAGCCTGTAACTACGGTTTCACAAGCAGCTGAAGGCAATAGAAGTCTGCACAGTGGTGGAAAGCAGCTGTTCTGTCCTCTCCTCCATCTCTGTCCATAAGGACCTGCTCTTCCCATGCCAGGCATTACACACGGTGCTACAGCACAGCCATTCTGTCCCCTGACACCTGCCCAGCTCAGAGAGCACTCAAACTCTGTGACCATTTGCACAGTGGTGGCATTTAGGTTAGATATTAGGGAGGTTTGAGTGAGTCTGGAATCCAGGGATCCATGTAGAATCATACAATCACAGAATTTAAGGGTTGGAATGGACCTTACATATCATCTACCCCCCCCCCCCTGCCCTGGGCAGGGACACCTCCTCACTAGATCAGGTTGCTCAAGGCTCATCCAACCTGGCCTTGAACACTGCCACGGTTGGGGCAGCCACAGCCTCCCTGGGCAACCTGTGCCAGCGTCTCACCACCCTTAGAGCAAAAAACTTTTTTCTAATGTCTAACCTAAACTTCCCCTCCTTCAATTTTCATGCTTAGGCTCCTGACACAGCGGATGCCTGAGTGCCTCCAAATGAAATCCAACGCAAACGGTGAGCTGATCAGGAAGCTGCTTGAAGCCACTGTCTTAGGAAATATTTGCCTACAGAGGGAATTCTCAGTGCTCTGTTCCATCTACTTGTGTGTCACTATGCAGAATTTCCAGAAGGAAGTCAGGACGGATCATTGTCCTCTGCTAGAGTGATCTAGCAGGGGAGAACACCACAGTGATAATGCTCCAGTTTATTAAATGGTATCAGTCCTTGGTTAGAGGTAGGAAAATTGGCTTAATTCCTTCCTATGCCAAATGTAGTTAAACATGGATGACCCAGAGGTGTGCTCTGGTCATCAGAGTAATGTTTTGCTCTTGAATGAGTGCTGGAATAAAGTAAATGGTCAGGCACTTGTGGTACTTGAAGTTGTGCCTCTTGAAGAGAAAAGGGAATGCTAGGCTCATTGGGCACAACAGGAAACATGACACTAATCCTTTACTGTAAAAAGAAACAATGAAGGAACTCATCATGAGATGATGACCAACTGCAGGTATGGGAAACAGCTCTACAGCTGAATGACTGGGGGGAAAATTTAGCTTTCTTACACGTGAGCTGCTAATTATTGTCAATTAAAATCAAACCAAAACAAAAACCCCAATCCAAATCACAAATGTCTTATAAAATTTGAACAGTCTGGTCTTTTTTCATGCATCTGTGTGGAAGCTGCATGTGTCACATGTTAATTTACCAAGCCTACAGTTCCTCCTGCAAGGAGGCACTCAGAGAGAAGCCACAGAAGCCCCTACTTCCATCTCTGCAGAGTTATGTGAAAAATGATGAACAATGACAGGTATTTCTAAAATGTAGCTTATATGACTGAATTTTCCCTGTCTCAGCCAGAAAGGCTCCAGGTCAGGTAGCAGAGCTGCACGCCATAGCACCAGCTGTCAGACTGCTTGAAAAGGTACAGACATCACCATTCCTATTTTTGGGTTCCTCTTCCCTGAATTGTACAAAAGAGTGATGAGGCTACAAAGCAATTTCTACTTCTTTCCCTTCTTTTCCCTTTCATTTTTAAGATAATACCAAGGAGCACACAATTGCTGCTACAAAGACTGTAAACAAGGAAACAGCTTGAAATCCTGTGGCATGGACCTTCTTCTGACACCTTTCCACAGACACCACACACAGAACTTTCATCCTCAGCCTTAAAACCAGCCAAAGCCACCTGAAGGCCATTTGAGATTGGACTGTCCTGAAAAACCAGTATCACTGCTGCTCTTTAACTAAGAACCTTTTTGAGTTACCAGTCAGATCATCCAAATTCCCAGTTCAAGGAGTAGGAGAATCAGCTACCATGTCCTCCCACTTCCACGTGAGCTCTCACACCGAGGCAGAAAATCTCACTTAGATGAATTCCCAAGTGAAAAAAATAGAGAGGAGGATACAGAAGAAAAGAGCAGGTATTAGCCTCAAATTCTGCTATCACCAGATTTGTATTGAAAAGACAATCATAAACTGCCCATTCCAGTTAAAGTCTGCATTCAGTAACAGAGCTTTGTTTCCTTTTGTTCTGGGTAATGGAGAACAGTTGCAATATGTTATTTCTAATCCACTTCCACAACATGGAGTAAGAAGGCATTGAAACAGGGAGACAAGGTTGTATCAGCTGCTCTTTGAAGCAGACCATAAAAAAGGAATTGCAGCTGCCATAACGAGGTAACACCTGTATTCCTGGCTGTAAAATGTCTGGAATTCAATCAGATCTGAGCTTTGCAGAGTGTCTGCATATGTGGGTCGGTTCACAAGGCAGGACACTGCAAGTTGTTTGTCGTATCTCAGAGACATTTTATGGGTCTGAGAGAAAGAAACAGACTGCTGAGGGTGGCAGGTGGCTGGTGGCACCCCAAGAACAGCTGAGAGGGCATTAGTGATGCTGCAGCATCTCAGAACACAAGGCAGTGTTTTATAAAATAATCTGTTTTAGCTGGGCAGGAGGAATGAAAGAGCTGTTTGCTTCTGAGTCTGCTGCTCTTGCAAGGGCCTCATTCTGGTTGTTCACTTTTATCTGTGATCTACTTGAGAGTAGAGAAAGAAGTCGATATAATCAGCTATGGATGGGACTCCTGCAGTTAGGAAATCTGCTACTGCCTGCAGCGCAGCTAGAGGCATGGAAAATTTAGCTGAGATGTGAGATTTTATGATTGTATTAGCAAATATCTAAGTACCACTGAAGACACACATTACATAAATGGGTTGGAATGGAACTCCTCACCATGGGTTGTAGGAGCAGCAGAAGGAGTAGCACAGGTACAAATTACAACAAACACAGCTATGCTGATATGTAGAGCACTGCAGTGTTCTCAGACCAGCAGATGATTATTCCCCCTCCCCATCACACTTTGTACAGAGGGAGAAACAGAACATGGGTACCCATGGTGATGTATCTCCAACTGGGGTTCTTTAAATTAGATCTCCAATGAAGAAATAGAAGTCCTGATTTTTTTATAGGCAAGAATAATTTTTACATGTTCTTGCACTGAAAACCTTTTTATAAAAATATGTTTTCTATGAAGAGGTACCACAATGAAAGCATTTAATTTAAGAACTCTAGATGTGCTTCATTTTCCAAGCTTAGTTATCAAAAACTTCTAGGAAGACAACTTTGTTTTTAAATGCTACACCAAATTTTCTTCCTTGATACTCCTTTTCCTTAAAAGATGAGGCTTTTTTCTCTCCTTCTCATATGTGCAGCCTTTAATTAGTCTGTTAGACAAAAGCAGTATTAGCTAGACTCTGTCACAATTACCCACATTTGGTAGCTAATTACTCCTTGAATAGTCTTAAGGCTACCAGCAATTTTAGTACAATTGGCAGCCTGGGGCCCCCAGGAGCTGTTCCAGCAGCCAAGAATAGCTGGAACAGGGAGGCAGGCCAGCCGTGACCCTTTCTCCTCAGCCACAACCTAACAGATCTACTATGCCAAAGGCAAGAGCAACACAGAAATGAAAATATTCCCAAGTGGCTAAATGTGCTCTCTTTATGGCCTTTTTTAACTAATGGAGTAGCATAAAGGGGCTTATGGGGAAATGGAAAATAGGACCTCTTAAATGCTAAAGCATTGGCAGGACTACTAATGATTTTTCAATTTTGCAATGTTCCATTAAAACAACAGTACAAAACACTTACATGGGATCAAATTCTGACACAAGACTTTTATTCTAGTGTAATTTTATTCACTGATGCCTCATATTGCAGCAATTTACATCACTGCAAGATGAGTGTCAAGTGGGTATAAAATGCTGACTTGATTTAGTAACATTTTGTGTGTACTTTACACAGGTAGAAATTACTGCACAAGGGACACAGCAATGCCTGTGATCTCAGCAAAGTGACTCGTGCTGTACACTCGTGTGACATCAGTGGCAGGCTAAAATTAACACACAGATTTAAATGAGAACTTCAGTTTTAAATACACTGTTAATTCAGAAGCTATTCCACCACTCCAAAGAGTGCTGCTCTGCAAACTCAGCAGTACCGTGTTTGCCAAGAGCAAGGATTTCCTTTTAAAAATCTTCACCAGTTCATGAGGGATCCCTTTCTACTACATTCTTGCAATTTAAGCTTTAGCTTATCATTGCTGATGAGCAAATGGATGTGCCAGCATTGCTGAGGCTGTCAGACAGACTGGACTCTGACCAGCTCAGCTCAGCTGTCAGCAGCAGCACCACAAGGCTGTAAGCTTGAAGAGACGTTGCCTTTGGCAGCAGTATTGACTTAAGGTGCTTCCAACAATTTTTCCTTCCTCCCTGCCTGTCCTGTTTTCTTAAGAGCCATATGACTTTTATCAACACCACTGTGTGTAAGGCCACCCTGTGAATCAGGCTCGGGGAATTTAACAGGTGTTAAAGAAAAATTCTGAAAAAACCCACTATTGTTAGGCAGTTTAACCTGAATTGGTCTCATGATTCAGGTCCCAAACATACACACATACAGCTGTGTTGGCACAGCTGAAAGGCTGTCAGGAACAAGCAGCTGGGAGTTGAGGTGGGTCCTGGGAATGCCTCAAAACAGGCTGCTGCTGGCAAAAGTGTGCATGGAACAATACATTTACTGTGTCCATCCTGGCATGGCTTACCTGCATGTGCGTTGGCCAGTTCCAGGGCTGTGGTCCATGGCTCTGAGCACCAGTAATCCTTTCCCAGTGTTTGTGAGGGAATTTGCCTGCCCTGGGAGCAGAGTGGGAATTGGAAAGACAGCAGTGTTCTTAGCATCTGATTGCAAACCATCAGCCTGAGTGAAAATAAAAGTAAGACATATCAAATTTGGGTTACACTGAAATACAAACCTTAACTTTGCATACCTTTATAGCAAAAGGTACTCCTCAGCTCAGTTCCTCAGTGGGAGTTATGTGCAGACCACATCCAAAGCACTGCACAAAATCCTCTCTGGCTGTAAGAACCAGAAGGATTGCCAAGCTAACTCTATGGTGCCCTAACTCGAGATTTCCTGCCTCTAACATCACCTTAACAACACCCCAAGCTAACTCTATGGTGCCCTAACTCAAGATTTCCTGCCTCTTATGCTCCCCTAACATCAGAGTCCAAGACTTGAAGAACAGACAACTGCAGCAGATTCTGAAGAAGAGACAAATAACTTCCTAAACTGGTCCAGGTCATGGGTCAGACAGTAGGATAGACAGACTGTAAGACAGATGGAACAGCTATTGTGAAAAAGAAGAAAAGTTCATAATGAGGGGAGCCAAACACTTGTGCAGACTGTCCAAGGGGACTCTCCAGCCTTCGAGATATTTAGAACTCAGCAGGACAAGGTCTTGATCAATCCGATTTCAAATGGCCTCGCTCTGAACTGAGATTGACCCAGTGACCTCCAGGATCCCTTCAAACTAAATCATTCTGTGGTTCTGTGACCAAGGAGCACCATGTGCATGACTGATGAGGCTGTAAGTGCAAAAGGTTTTAAAACAGGATTTAAACTGGGTAATGCTCAGGAATAATCCCAAACAGCAGTCAAAGCAAACTTCAGCCTATCCTTTTATCACTTATCCATCTCCCCAAGCCCTTCTTTCCTTCTCTCTGACCTTTTCCTTTCCCTTTCCTTTCAAGTATCTCATATGGTCACCAAAAAAAATTTTTTTTATTACATTTTAATTCTCCACTAAAGTATGCCATGTAAGCACTAGATAATACAGGTGGTTTGGAGGAGCTCAGAGTCTAGAAGCAAAACCTGAAAGGTGAAGAGTTACTGTTCAATTTTCAGTTTTAAGAGGGGCAAAGGTGTTGATCTTGGGTTTTGAGTCTCTTTCCAGATAGTGGAGATCACATGTCTTTTCCCACCTCTTGTTTCAAATGCTTTGGAAATTAAGGACATATCCATAGCTCTGATAGTGCTGGTAGTTGTGTCAGAGTAGTGAGAAACTGAGATTTGTTTGCAGCCCAGGAAAATGTTCTCACTTTTCCTTAATATTGCTTGTATCAGTGCAGAGTGAGCACATGTGAAGCCTTGACACAGGGAAAGCAAGGCCTTAATTAAGTGCAATTCAGGAAACATTCAGAGACACAGGGAGAGGTATAAGGCCTTAATTTATGTTTCTAAAAAGAAAAAGAAATAAAATAAATCCTTATTTACAAGAACAGTATTATTTTCTCTAAGGCTGGAATGCCTTAGAGACCTACTCAGGAAATAGGAAACTGGTTTTGCCTTGCATTAGAGCCTTTCCAAGCATTTTTTATTTCAGGAAATTTCTTTTTCTATCATCTGTGGGCAAATCCTAAGTTAGGTGTGTCATTACCATTGCTGTGCGATGAGATCTAAGCACACTGGGAGTTAACAGCATAACAATTATCACAATTGTATACAATTATAAGTTGTGTTGTGTTAAATGTTTCTGTACATTTTGCCTTGCTAGTGCAATGTGAGAGTTGTGTGGTTTTTAAAGACTTATATCTAAAAAAAGTGAATAAAAAAATGCACTGGCAAGGTTTTATAGACATTACTGCATAACCATGAATTATTTCTGCTGTGATCAAAATGTTCTAGCAGAAGTTTGGATGATAGGGCATGTTCTCTGGAGGCTGATGTGACTGGCATGGGAGCATAAGGAATAGTGGCTAGTTCACTGCAGAAACTACCAGCAAATAAGGTTGTGGCTTCCTGGCTTACCACTGGGAAAGACACTGTCATTTGCAGTATGTAGAGATGACAGGAACTTAAGGAGAGGTTAGCAGCATTCACAAGAGCTAATCCACAACACAAAACTATCCACATGTCCTATTAAGAGCATCAAACTAACAGGAATGAAAATCCGTGTACACAGCATCCTATTGACACCAATATCTTACACTGGTTAGAGAAATGGTCCTGAGCAAACCCATCGACAGTGCAGCTGACAGACAGAGCACTTCTCTGACAGAAGACCAGCCAGCAACAGGGATGTTGGAAGGTAAGCAGGAAGGTGGAGGAACACAGGGCTACATCATTCCTGAGAGATAGGTCTCTGCATACCAAAGATCCCTTCGTACATTCCTCAGTCACACCCCACTAACTATTCTCTTCCACACTGTCCATGTCCAAAATGAAAGAGGAAGCTGTCTATGTCTTTTTAAAATATCCTGTTTAGCTTGAATTCTGATAAAGGCCCCAAGTGTATGACCTTTCTTTTTGGATATCTTCACACCTTTTGCTCTAATGTGATGTTTCATGAGGGCCTGTGAGAGAGCTCAATTCACAAGTGTTCTCAGAAACTTTGAATTCTAGTCTTCCTTGTACTTTTGCTTTTTCCATGCAAAGAGCAAGAATACTTAGGACCACAGCACAGCATTTATAGGAAGGACACAGGAGAGCTAGAGGAAAATGCTGGCTCCTAGGGTGTGGCATTGCACAAATTTGCCATTATTTTATACGAAAATGCATCAGGAGAAATCACACGCATGTTTTTTGTTCACATGACTCCCATTCTCACCTGGTTTACCACAAATTAACAGGCCCTATCATGCAAGGAGGTCAGATCTTCCTCAGAGTATCTGGACCAACCATACTCAATAGTCTTCAGTAGTTTCCTTGCTTTGGTATTTGTGCTCAGTCCTGAACCTTAGCATCCAACACAGCCTAGGAGAGTGCCCCTGTAATGACTGCTGCTCAGTAGCAGGACCCATCCCAAGTGCACTGTATAACACACAGGATGGCTGTTGTTTCTCTTGCAGGTGGAAGTCAAATACACAAATCACATTTTGGCTTAAGTATCCTCATATGTAGTAAACTGCTGTGTATCATCAGAGCTTAACTTGGTATATTTAATCAGCTTTCACTCGGAAGTGTTTTCTCTTGATGAGTTTTTATGAAGCATCACTTTGTGCAAAATCCAACCCCAAAGGATGTTTTAAGTTCTCTTCTTGTAAACCTTGAGTACCTGCACATAGCATACTGCAATTGCAGTTAAAGTAGCACTGCAAGTACAGATTACATGGGAATGATCCTGATCCAAAGCCAATGTCTAGTGTAAATGATGGGAGTGCATTGTAGGAATTGAATAGTGGTACACTGCCAAAAGTCTAGGTTATTCCTCCACAGGAAGCTCTATTAAAAATACCAATCTCACAGTACAATCTGGTCCCATTTGGAGAACAAACATAAGCTTTTAAGAGGTTGTAGTGGTAGAGGAAATAGTAGGAGAAAAACACTAAAGATGCTTCAGCTGTGCTGAGAATGATTTTGGGAAGTTCACCACAATGTATCAAAAAAAATGAAATGGCTCTTCAACTTGTAAAAAGTAACTTCTGTACTCTCCCACAGCGCCAGCTTAGTAAATCACAGCTCTACACACTCCTAAGGCCTCCACAATAGGAATTCTTGCTGAACTTGGGGTGTGC
Source organism: Acanthisitta chloris (assembly GCF_000695815.1). Lineage (NCBI taxonomy): Eukaryota > Metazoa > Chordata > Aves > Passeriformes > Acanthisittidae > Acanthisitta > Acanthisitta chloris. The sequence continues at coordinate 9,620 of NW_008671460.1, read as the reverse complement.
AAAGTTTATACTAGATGGGTGTGCTATTTACTGATTATTCCAATTTTCAGAGGTCTTGTACCTGTGAAAGTTGTGTTAGCATCACTCTGTCACTTAGGAGAACATTTTTATGAACACTGTTATACCAGCACCATCAGTATAAATGTAGCCATGCCAGAACAAAGCTGACTTACAGTACATGCTGCCTTTTCCAAAAGTACCTCTGTATTCATATGACTGCATTTTCTTCAGGATACCCTTTCCCACTTTAATTTATTCTCTGGAATGGAGGTAGAGGTATGCTCTTACCTTGAGTCTGTCTGGAACAATCTTTCTTTCAGTTTATCCCACGCTGCCATCATACCCTTTTGCCAGCCCTGCTGTAAGTTCCAGCTCCATTCATTTCCATACACTGTGTAGTTTGGAGAGGGAAAAAAAAAAATCAGTGGCAGTGCCAGCTTTCACAATCCCTGCTATTCTTCAGCTAAATCAGTTCCATAGGCTAGGCCAGCTGCACCCAAAAAAACTGCTGTGGTAGCCTAGCAAAGACTGCAGTGCAGGAGGACAAACGAGTAGCCAAGGTGGCCTGGAACATGTTTAGCAGTGCTGTCACTGAATGTTGCATTGCAGCCAGTTATAAACCCTGGCCAAAGACAGACAATGCTGCAGTGACAAAAGTAAGTTCATAAATTCCAATGGAATTTAAGTGAAAATTAACAAAATCCCAATGAAAATCTCAAATTACCTCAGCCACTTTAATGTCAAAGTCAGTGAAACCTGCATACACTTACTGTCAGATCTGGCCCTTTGACTTAGGAAATCTCAAAAGTCATTTGGTTCACACTGTAATGTTCTAGTTTAGTATCTTAACCTCCAGTAACTCTGTCATGACAATTCAGCTACAGAATGAAATGCCAAGGATCCATAACATGACAGAGCAGCTGCATATTTAAAAGAAGAAACACAGAGGGAAACACAAAATCAAAGTCTTTTTCTTTCATAATAAGGGCCCAAACCTAAGCCAAGAATTCCAAGAATTATGTTCCTTATTATCATTACAACTCATTTTTTTTCCCAATCTTATTATTTACATTTACACATAAGCACACTGGAGATTTCTATACAAATCATATCCTGGAACATTTCTGTACTTGCCTAAGGTGTAAAATATAATTTGAATTTGTGACTCTCCTTTCCCTCTGAGGAAAAAATTGTCAGCCTATTTACAGCTAATCAGATATAGACATGCTCTGACTTGAAACAGATTTGTCTAAGGACTGTGCAGGGTTTACAGCACATTAGGGTAGTAGGCTATGATTCCCTGAGATTGTAAATAGCTTGAAGAAATAATTTTGTCCCAGGAGAGGTCCTATCAGATGAGATATTGTCTGTTTGTACCACTCTAACTTTGTGCTGGATCAGGCATAATTTATGCTGCTCAACTGACAGAAAGCTGGCATAAACCCTGAATAAACACTGGAACATATGCTCTGGCTGATTTGATAAAAATGCAGTCGTGTGCTCACACCAATACAGATCAAATGTTCACTGCCAGGAAATCCGGATACACAGATTTTAGATGGCTTAATGCAGAGCCACAGCCTCATATCACTTTGTTTTTTATACATATTAATTGCTTTATGATGGGTATTATGATGATACATTTAATTACTTTACGATGGGCACAAATAAAAAGTACAGGTTTGTTTGGAATCTCCCTGACAAATACTTGTGTGGAGTGAGTCTATTGGAGTATAATGGTTCTTCAAACAGGGACAAACATGATCTTCAGAGCACCAATGTCTCTGATAACACTGATGTGCATGATTTTGTGCCTCTATGGTCTGAGCAGAAATTAACTCAAGGCAAAAGAGGCTGTAACGCCCCTCTGTAAAAAAGATGTTGGACTTCCAGTACATCTGCACCACTGGAGATAAACTCATGTGCAATGTGGGTAATTTTGTGCTACTTTTCACCTCTTTGCAGCCACTAACAGCCCTGGAACAGAGAAAACAGGATAGTCTGATTTTCAACAGAGATTCCTGCACAGGCTTTATGCCGTGTCTGAGCTGTCACATGCACCTTGAGCTGCCTGCATGGCTGAATCCCTATTCAGCACAAAGTACCAGAGGCACATGGTTGCTGTTACCATTGGAGGAACAGCTTAGTCTCTAAGACTACTTCTGCAAGACTGCATCAAACTTAGATTTTAATGGGAAAGTTCCCACATCCTTACTTGTGTTAAAGACAACATCTCTCTCTTTCTGACTCTCTCCAGGCTGTTTCTGTCTAATGTCTGTCCAGCTTCCAATTCCAACAAACTGCATTGCTTCTTTGGAACATGGATTTCTCATTCAGTTTCAGCCTAGCCCTGGTCATTATTCAAAATCCAAAGGAGGAGATAGGGGTGCAGAGATGAAATATGGATATATGTGCACTAAGCCTGATTTTCCAGTGTCTTGTGTTTTATTGAGTCATACACATACCTGTCAGGTGAGTGCAAAACACAGGCCAAGAGCTACCATTCTGATTTGTTAGTGTTATTTACTCACTTGCAAAAAGGTTTTAATAACCAAAGATTGTGAGTTATCTGGTATACTCACTTCTTGCTACGGGACCTAAAAACTTCACAGAACGTGTTGAGGGAAGTGTGTATTGAACAGGAGGATGAGTTTAAAAGACTTCAATCCCTTCCCACTCCACCTCCCTCTCCTTAGTAGCACAGGCAAGCACAGCAGGCAGGATCCTGCTCATATGATGTAGGAACAACTGTGTGCCTGAGCAGCTCTGTCATGTCTGTGACACCTGAGTGAGCAATGCTACCATCATCTACCATGTGCTCAGTGGTCTTTGCATCAATCTCTCCCAAGGGGATGGACTTACACACATGCACTGGAGTGTTGTGTTTACACAGCATTTTGTTTTGTTAATTCTGCTATTTCTCTTCTTCTGGCAGTTGAGAATAATTTATAATAAATAAATAAATAAAAGATGAATTGGAATGAGAGAGGTAGTTAATATTACCCTTCATGAAAATACTCCCTGTAAAATATAACACAAACCCTACATTCTTCTTCTTTCTTTCCAGGTGTCCTTCAAATCACTAAACATTTAGTGTATTTGTTACATGCACAATAATTCCATTCCTCTCATCACAGGATCCAGATTACTCCCAAAAGCATATGGCTGTCTCTTCTCATATAAAGCTTGTCTACATAAACTAGCATAGGGAGTCCTGTCCCCCACCCCCAAAAACAGTTGTGCTCATAATCTGACCTCCCAAAAACATCTGCATTAAGCAGAACTATAGCTCCAACTCTGAATGTCTTGAGGAATTTGGTCACATCTGTGTCAAACCCACTTTTTAACAGTGTCAGACACTGCTGAGTTGCTAGAGAAACTGGAACCTTATTCAGAAGCAGTGGCATTGCTAGCAATGGGTTAGAGGTTGATAACATACTTGGGCAAATCTCATTTCCCTTCTCCTGACATTATTTCAGAAGCAAGCCCCAGACAATGTGGGACCTGTAGAGAAAAATCAGCTATGTGCTTAGCCACTGCTGGAGCAGAACTGCATTTGGAAGGCAAGACAACACTTCCTTTTTATACCAACAGTTTTTTACCAACAGTTTACACAAGTTTGTGGCATACTTCATTTTGCAACTTTCCTTGAGAATCTAAGAGTGAAGATTCTGACATGGTTTGGATCCCGGAAACCTTTGCTAGGAGTTGTTCTGAGCTGGCTCACACTTCTAGGAAGCATCTATGGCTTTGACAAGAAATCAGGAAGACTAAAATTAGAAAGGCTATATGTATTCAGATGAGGCCATTTCAGGGAGCAGTTTATTACTGATATATAGGGTGGTTTGGGGCTAGAAAAGAGCTTTGGAACCACCATGCTTGTATGTTATGAGGCTTTATAGAGGCCTGTGGTGCTTACTCTTTAACAAGCTTTAGGCTAGGTGACCACAAATTTGTACAGTTGTACAGTACTAGAATAACTGTAAGGTTTGCACAAGGTAAAGGTTGATTGCTTTTTAAATTACATGTCAAATTAAACATAAATCTTGATGTGTACTTTTCTGTGAGCACAGGATGCTGTTGTATCTGATCTTACAGACTGGTAAAACATTCTGGCACAATGGCCACTTCTTTATGACTAAGCGAACAGCAAATAATGTCCAAATACACAACTTCATTAATATTTAGAAACATATAAAAGGAAATGTTTTAAAATGAGGCTATCAAACCTCCTGTCAGCTAACAAAAACCTGTTTTTAACTACCTAGTACAGTTTGGCAAACCAAAGGTAAAGTGGAACCTGTGAAAATAAAGTCTATAAATGCACTGCCATAACTTTTATGTGCTAGACTATGCAGGTTATTGCTCAGGGACCTTGTCATTAGTCTTTACAGAATTTGTATCTGCACATAAACCACAGATGCTGGAAACTATTCATTACCCTTCTAAGAAGCAACTTCTTTCCTCATCCCATGAAGATGTCAGAGCTTCTTATCCCTTGCTCCTGTTGTGCCTGCAGCAAGTCTTAGGATTTGGTGTTCCCCTTCTGTGTCTCCACAGTGATGTCACTGGGAATGAGGTGCAGTTCTTTGGTATGTGCAGCAATGGCTTTGCTCAGCCTCCTAACTGGCCCTTCCATCCTCAGAGTACCTGCAAAATTAGAGGCAGAGAATTGATCAATCTGAAATTCCAAAGGAAAACATTGCCTTCTTTTTGATAAAGGCCCCAGTTTACAAATTTTAACACAGTGGCTGAGCTGTCTAAGCAAGGAGAAGGTGTTCTGTTCCAGAAGAGGAATTTCTTCACCAATGTAAAGAAGATTTTGTAGACTCTGGTGACAACACCACGTGTCAGTATGTTAGTAACAGAAGTGATGTAGCAAAATTCACCTTGTTAAACAAATCAACCAAAATTCTGGCTGTGCAATAAGTTTGTATTATTTATTAGAAAGTGGCAGAGGCTACTGATGAGCTGCTGATGTAATTGCTGCCACCTGATAAACATTACCTGGCTGTACTCTGTACCTTCCTCCCCTTTCTTCATCAAAAATGAAAACCTGAAAAATATGGGCTTTGCTACAGAGGACTTCAGGCTTGACTCTATCTCAGCCTCCCATTACGTGTGAATGCTGCAGTTCTACAGGTTATGGCACCACACTAAAGAAAGGGCATCTCATGGCATGAATGGTGCCTATTTAAAATATATAGGTCACTACTCTGACACATTTACACTTGGCTGTGTATTTACCATTCTCCCTCCTCGATAATGAGGTGGACTTTGGGATGTAAGTGAGGCAATAAACTTCTGAGTAAGCTGCTTAAATGGCTTTTGCCCTTTACAGCTGCCAATCTCTCTAGGAAAAAACAACTCTGTAAGAGATATGGCTAAAAAATGTATATTGGCTTGAAACATAAGTTCCTTGACTTTGATCCTGCAGGGCACACCTGTGAATCCGTTATTTAAACCTCCTAGGATAGCTAGAGACCATTTCTGAAACGCACCCAAACCTAGGCCATGTAGCCTCTTTCCCACCACTACTTATCAAACACAGAAGCAGATCTGCTTCCCTGGTCAGCTACTAGGAATAACTGCCTGGTCAAAACAGGGGTTCCTTGGCTGTCTCCCTGAGGAGTAGTGTGAAATAGTCCATAAGAATATTGTGATTGAAGACTGAATAAAAAATGCCCCAAAAGACTTAATGGAACTGAGATGGGAAGGCAGGTAAGCAGGACAAAAGACAGACAGGGACTTGGACCTGTGACCTAATTGTGTTTGTGGTGTTTAACTCACAGCACTGTGTATCAACACTGTCACTTACAGAGAGCACAGGCACTAAGGCACACACCCATGGACATCCTAGCAGATGAGGAATGTGGTGAACCAAGGAAGTTATCAGAGGAATTCCTAACCTAAGTGATATCATGCTACAAAGAAATATGTACATGTAAACACAACAGCATCTCACAAAGATAATCCATAAAAGCATCATCTGAAATTGGGCTGAATGAATACTAGTTTTAATACTAAAATTTTCTATGTTGGTGGTGCTTCCTATGGAAGAAACAAACAAACAAACAAACAAGCTCCTTTTAAAAGAAATACAAGGTTATTAATATTATTCAATTGTGAAATTAAAGCCACTGGAAAAGTTCTCACTGACTCCATGGGATTATCTATATCACTGCACAGATAGACATAACCTGGCCACTTAACTGCTTGGTTTGCCAGTGCTGTAGTAAAACACACATGGTACAACTCTGACAGTATGAGAAAGGTCATACCTGTAGGGTTGAAAACTTAGTTGGAAGACTGGAAATACTGAAGTTATTTGCAGCTGCTTTAAGGAGTTCAAGTTATTATGCCCACAGGCCTGCCTGGGTACTTTGACCACTTCAAAAGAGGGCTGCATATATACAGCTGCAAATATCCCAAATGAGCTGTTTTGTTCAAAACCTGCCTGTGCAGATGCACTGGCATATGGGGCTTGGAAATGCATCTCCAGGACACCAGTTAGCGCTTGGCTGATGCTGGTCCCAGTCTGGACTACAGAGACTTTTTCTGTGGAACACCCATTAGACAGAGGAACAAAATCAAACTGTTAGAGATGAGCTGAATGTCTTTCTGTGATATGACCAGGCACTTCAGATATCACATTACTATTACAAAGACTAAGAAATAACAGTAGGCATTTTACGCATGAAACACTGAGCCACATACCAGCAACAGTGAAGGATATTAACCAAAGCATTTTGGATAGGTCTACATGTAGCACTTAAATATGAACTAAAGATGTGTAAAGGAATGCAGGCAGATACTGTTTTGAAATAAGACACCAAGCATTGCATTGACCTCAGCAGTAAGCACTTGCAAGCTGTATCAGCTTAAAACAAGCTTGTCACTGCATCCCATACATCAAGCTGGGTTTAAAAATACCCTAAATCAATGGAGCTGATTGATTGCTCTGCTATTTCAAATTTACTTAGAAATCCCTGCATTCCTTCACACACAGTCCACCTCCTAATCTATCCTGAGCGTAGCCTGTCCTTGTGTGATAAGGGATGTCTCTTCAGATTCAAAATCGGTTGAAAATAAGCCTCAGTGGCTTGTGTCAAGAGTTCAGTTTCTGTTTGTAAAGCTCTGCTTTCACTGTGCTTCTCCCTGAGCTCAGTCTTCTTCCCACAGACTGCAATAAACAGTGTTTGAAAAGAAAAAGTGAACAACATGAGGCATTCACCTCCTAATGGAAGACTTATCCAGGAGCAAGATGGAGACGCAGAACGAGATGAGATTGCATGTGACTGTAGTGATGAATTATTCATTTGCTAGGTGTTCTTCCAATTTTCCTTAGGCAAAAAAACCTATAAAGGTAAATACTTACTCAACAACCAAAACTATAGGATTTGTAATTAGAAACTTGGTAATATTCTTTCACATAGGTTCTTTTCAGGGCTCACTAAGCTCTTGATGGGAAACTGTGATATGCAAATATTATTCCTACTTCGTTTGCTCTTCAGATCAAATCCATTTGAATGGATTTGCTGCACATTCAGTTCAACATTTGGAAAATTCTGAGGGTTTTTTTTTTTCCACAGGTAACCCACAGTGCCTGAGTTTCCTTTCACTCTTCTAACCATACTGCTGTAATTACTCACTGACACAATTATATCCATTACCTATACCTGAGCTTCCCAATCATGGATCAGGATCTATGGCAGCTGGATGGCAATTAGATCAAAACAAGATATTCACACCTAAAGAACCACCTAGAACAGCAGAAGCTGTACTGTAATGCTAAGACACTTTTGGAGACCCTTTAAAGGTTTATAGAAAGTAACTTATGCTTTGCAGGGATAGACTTGTCTTGGCAAACCAGAGACGGGTGAGGAAGAAACACTGGGAGAGGTCAGAGTGGAGAAACTGTGTTTTCTAGCATTTATCTGGCAGGTAAAGAAAACAGCAAAGTAATAATACTAAACTGAAGTTGAAATTAGTCTGCCCCAAGATAGGTTTGGAAATGCTCTAATCCAGGTGTACTTAGTATATTTAGTACTTGGATTGTACTGCTTCTGTTTGTCTATTTTCTAGTGATTTTCTTTCGAGTACAACTATTCTAAACTTGGTCTTTCAAACAATTTCATTTCCTTAGGGAGGGTTCCTGGAACTCCTCTTGGTTTCCAGCCCTTATCTGAGGATCAGATATAGCCACCGTTTCGCTGTGCTAGATCCAAGGCTCACACAAGTAAGTCAAGGTGTCCCAGCCAAGCCCAGGCAGCAGTGTAATCCCTTAAGAAGGCATCCAGAACAGAAAAAAATGAAGCTTGGAATGCTTAGAGTTGCCACACTGATTGCTTAAAGTACTCCTGCCAGGATTCAGCACACTACCACATCCATGCAGTAGGAAACCACAGGTTATCCAAGAAACACCTAGAATGATTTAGCCAGTCAGGAGGAATTTAGAGATAAGACCTTGGTAGGGAGATTGGTAAAAGTACTTCACATCTTTTACTACTTGTTGTTTTTGTATTCTGACTCAGTCTTGGAAATACAAAGGAAGTTGAAAAGAACACATTAAGATGATGTGGAAAAAAAGCCTAATTTAAACTGATGAGGGAAGGAAATCCGGAGGTGGGAGAAGAACTTGGTCCTTTTCTGACCATAGCTGTGCCCAGAAAATCTCAACATGTTATGATTCTGTAATAAAAACTGTTGTCAACCACAATCAAGCTGTGACTTGTTGAGATAAAAGGACTTTCTTAACAGTGTTTACTTACACATCTATTAAACAGAGCCTGCTTGGTGAAGGGGAATAGTAGTAGTATTTTAATTGCAGGTCTTGAGCTGGCAAGAACTTTATCCTGTTTCCTCACAGAGGTAGTCATTACCAAACCAGCTCAGAGGGCAGATGATTAAACACCTCATCATTACACAGGGTGTTGAAAATGCAGAGCTTTATGTAAATGCCCAGTATCACTAATATTAGTTTCCACTGGGTTGATTATCTTGCACTGTCTTTGCGAAAATGCATTTTCCAGCTGTTTTTGAGTTATGTGACTGAGTTATCCTTACAGCTGGTGTGAGGCAGAGATGCTTCAGCACCACAGCGTTACGTGGAACAGCAGCGTTTCCCAAGTCCAAAGTACTCCTTAAACCACATTCCAGCCGCAGGGAGAGTGACTGAGCCTGGCTGACATTCCCTGGATACAGGTACACACTGGTAGAGTGGCTCTTTGGTATCATGTGGTGAGATAGTGCTGCTTGGGAACATAGGGAGATAGTCAGTGCTGTCTGGGAACACAGGTGAGACAGTCAGTGCTGACTGGGAAGACAGGGAGACAGTCAGTGCTGACTGGGAACACCGGGAGAGTCCCTGCTGCTTGGGAACACAGGTGAGACAGTCAGTGCTGACTGGGAACACATCCACGAGACGAGAGGCACAGAAGGGCTAAATCCTGCCCTTCTCTGCAGGGAAGTGTCATCCTGCTGAGCCGATCCACACGCATCTTCTCCCTCCGTGCAAACAACAAACGCTTTGAGAGCCTTTCCCCTCACGCAACTGAGCAAACTCCCTCCGGAGCACGGGCTGCACTTCACAAGGCATACGAGAGCCACCTATGTGCCGC
>NW_008671459.1:0-4303 GCF_000695815.1 Acanthisitta chloris | reverse complement strand
CCATGGCTAATGGCCGTGGGGCCGTGGTCAACCAGAGCCATGGTCATCTCAAGGACATGGTCACCCAGAGCTGTGATCACAGAGTCAAGGTCACGTAAAGCCATGGGCACCCCAGAGCCATGGCCACCTCAAGGACATGGTCACTCAGAGCTGTGATCATCCAGAACCATGGTCACCTCAAGGACATGGTCACTCAGAGCTGTGATCACAGAGTCAAGGTCACGTAAAGCCATGGGCACCCCAGAGCCATGGCCACCTCAAGGACATGGTCACCCAGAGCCATGGTCAGCTCATGGACATGGTCACCTAGAGCCACAGCCACTGACATCATGGCTACAGCCATTTCAGAACCGTGGTCACCTATTTCAGGGCCGTGGTCACCTCGGTGCCATGGTCATGGTCACCCAGAACCAAGGTCACCTTGGGGCCATGGTCACCTCAGGGCTATGACCACTTACCTCAAGACCTTAACCACCTGAAGAACACAATCACCTCAGAACCATGGTTAGATCAGAGCCATGGCCATAGCTCTTCTGGCCATGGCCACTTACCTCAATACCTTGATCACCTCAGATCCATGGTCACCTACCTTAGGGCCACGGCCACCTCAGGGCCATGACTGCTGACCTCATGGCCATGGTCACCTCATGGCCCTTGGTCACTTTGGGATGTGGTCACCACCAGGTCATCACCACTTGCCTTGGGGCCACAATCTCCTCGGGGCCATGATCACCTCCCTAAGGGCACAGCCACCTAATGGCCAGTCAGTTACGTCAAGGTCATGATAATCTCAAGGCTCTTGGGTATCATCGAGATGATCACTGTGTCCCTTTGGTCCCATCAGGTCACAGTGACCACAGGACAACCCCCAAGAGGGTCTGCACTGGCCCTGCAGAGTGTTTTGGGGTGACATCAGCAAGTCCAATCACCCCCAGAAAAAACATTGCTCATGGAGATTCCATAGTATGGAATTCCATAGTCTGTGTCCTTCAGGCTACACTGGGAACATTTCCCAGGATAATTCTATTGCCAATCCCAGGTAAGTGTTTCACTCCCAAATGTGCTCTCAGTGAAGTGTCTCCATGTTCCATCCAAAGGAATTCTGTACAATTCCAGGGTGGTTTCCACGCTACAATCGCTTGAGTTACACCAAGAGTCAAACCACACAAAAGAAGTTGGACACAGAACAGCTTAAATCTCCTCTGCAGCCTCATCCCAGCAATCTCCACACCCCAAATCCCAAAGAAAGGACTTTCCTGGGACCCCCGTGACGCGTACCCTCTGAAACCCCAGGATTTTGCCCCTGAAAAAGAGAGAAATCCTACCTTATGGAAGGTTAATATTGTGACAGGGAGGCAGAAAGCTTTCAAAACAGAGATTATTTTAAACACTTGCCCTGTTTTTTTGCTGATCTGACGTCTATTTCCATGGAAACCACATCCAGCCGCCGAGCTGCTAGAATTGGGAGAGGCTTCTGCTGGAGTGGGCATGGGAAGAGCCATTTTCCAGCGGCGTGGTAGAACCTTTTTTTGTGAGACTGAAGGGATTCCAGACCCAAAATCCAAACCCTTCTGTGTTTGCTTGGCCCTTCGGGATCACCTCGAGCACCTTCCCACAGTTCCCAGCTCCATCCCAGGGGACACACATCCATGTCACACACCACACTCGTGTTTTCCAACGAACCATCCTGAGTGCTTGGATGAAATTACATGAGAGACAAAGCACCAAGAGTCTCTGCCCTCAGCCTGCTTTGCTTTATCACTCATTAATTGTCACCCCTGTGGCTCAACACTGTGTTGGAGCCTCTAATATTCATGTTTCTCATGGCGTGATCTCAGGATTTCCCAGAGAAAACAAGGATTCCTGGGCTCAGGGCTTTTGGTCTGGGACCTGTGTGACAGCCTTCAGTCAGTGAGAGGAGAGAGGATGATGAAAGATCCTTGGAAGAAGGGATGAAGGGCTGAGATAAAGCTACAAGTCATGCCAGAGTTGCTCTCAGTGCTTTCCATCTCATTCCCTGGGCTCTCCCAGTGAAAAATAAGAAGGAAAACAACCCAAAAAAAACATCTCATTCCCTGGGCTCTCCCAGTGACAAATAAAAAGGAAAACAACCCAAAAAAAACCCAACCTGACTGTAACTTACCTTCTTTTGCAAATTGGCTTTAAAGCCAAAAATATTTCCTTCAGGGGAGAACTGTCTTATGTAAGAGGCAACATGGTTTAGTGACGAGAGCTGGGAATGGGATTTGGGATCTGTTTTGAGCTCTGGCATTTTCCATGCTGCATCTCTTGGGTTGAGACTCTTTACCAACCCCTTTACAACACCTGCTACAATTGGTTTGAATTTAACCCCAAATCCCAGAGTTGTTCCTGTGGTACAAGGAACAGGAACAGCTCTCAGCAGCTGGAAAGATACAGAGACGATCTCATTTTTGGCCTGGTTGCAAGAGTGGTTTTATTTTTGGAGCATTTCATAAACCCCCATTTGTTTATGTGGCATTTATTTTCGTCTGATCTCGAGGAGAATGGAGTATATGAAAAGCTTTTATTTAATTTGCATTTGATTTGTGTTTATCGACACATTTACTGCAACTCTAAACAGACTCTTCCCTCTCCTCGAGCCTTGCAGCATGTGGCTGTGGTAGTTTTTATCTACTGGATTCCTTAGTACCAAGAAAAGCTTTTTACTCCCTGAAATTCTGGTTTTACCACTTAAAAAGCAGGAAGCAGTAGGAGAAATATCCTCCAGCGTGTCATACTTAGCCCCAAAACAGGTTCGAGGAGGAAAACACCATTTCAAGCCCAAATTTAACAGCAGAATGAATTCAAGCCAGAGGAATTTATGCATCGTGAGGGAAATAAAGCATCACAGCAGAACCTGCAGAAGATATTCCCAGAGTGGAAAGGACAATGGATCTGTAAATTAGGAATGCAGTGAGGAGAAAGACTTGGAGTGACAGTAGAGGAGAAGCTCCATGAGCTGCAGTGTGAGCTCAGCCCAGAAACCAACAGAATCCTGAGCTGCAGCCACAGGTCCAAAGAGGTGATTCTTCCCCTCTGCTCTGCTCTCATGGGACACACCTGGAATATTGCACTCAGTTCTGGTGTCCTCAACATCAGAAGGACATGGAACTGTTGGAGCAAGTCCAGAGGAGGCCATGAAGTTGCTAAGAGCACTGGAGCATCTCCCTGTGAGGACAGGCTGAGGGAGTTGGGGCTGTTCAGCCTGGAGAAGAGAAGGTTGTGTGGAGACCTCAGAGCAACTTCTCAATATCTGAAGGGCTACAAGGAGCTGCAGAGGGACTCTGTGTTAGGAACTGCAGTGATAGGACAAGGGGAAATGGCTTCAAACTGAAGGAGGGAAAAGATTTTTACTCTAAGGGTGGGGAGACACTGGCACAGGTTGCCCAGGGAGGCTGTGGCTGCACCAACCCTGGAGCTGTTCAAAGCCAGGTTGGCTAAAGCCTTGGACAACCTGATCTAGTGAGGAGGTGTCCCTGCCCAGGGCAGGGAGTTGGGACTGGATGATCTGTAAGGGCCATTCCAACCCCTGAATTCTGTGATTCTATGATTCTATGAATATAACCAGTGGCTATGAAGTGATAACAGCAACACTCCCTATCATTGCCCTCGTGCCACTGGCAGCACTGGAAGTGCTCAAAGAGGTTTTTTTTCCCCAGCACAAACAAAACATGAGGCCTATTGGCTTCATCTACATGAGACCTCTTGGCTTTCTCTCAGCTCCCTCTGCTCTCAGCTAAGTCAAGGCCTCCCTGAGAGGACTCCTGGTACGTGTGAATTTGGGACGTGACGTGATCAGATTTAGCACAAAGATTAAAGAGTCTCCTCTGATGTGCTTATCAAAACATCCCACAAAGAGACTGACATAATTAGGTGACAACTCAGCCCACGGCAGCTCTTTTAACTTGCAAAAATATTTAATCTCCACTAAGAAAATGTGCTTTCTGAGTATTAAATTGCCAGCCCTAAGCACTCATGGTGGAGGGACTGACAGCTTATTTCCTAATCGGAGGATGTTTTACCACCTTGGTAAGTAATATTAGCAAGTGTTTGCTATGGCTGGTAAGACACCGAATTAGCAAAGTTTATTTTAGAACCAGAAATATTATTTGACCTGAGCTGAGCAGTTTAAAGGATTTAATAAACAATCTCCTAAAGGAAACATTAGCTTAAAATGAACTTTTTCTCAGAGGTAAAGAGTTACAAGATTTTTTTTCCTAGCATTGATCTTAACTTTTCCAACCCTAAACATTGTATCAAGCATAGAATCATAGAATCAATC
>NW_008671458.1:2138-3258 GCF_000695815.1 Acanthisitta chloris | reverse complement strand
CGCAGCCAGTGCGCCTGCCACCGGGCACCCCTTTTCTTTCAAGAACAGCCTTAATCATCCCATTTTGATTTCTGTGTATACCTCATCCGCACTGGGGGGGGCACGGGGCATTGTCACGGGGGTCCTTTTTTCTCAGTTTCTTTGGGTTCATTTTCTTTTGGTTTTGGGGTTTTATTTTTTTAAAGTTTGTACCAAATCCTCTTCCCTCTTTGCTTTGTGCGATGAGTTAGCACACGGGCTGTCGTCTGTAGAAGCAATAGAGTGCAGGAGGCTACAAAAGAGCACAAATCCCATGGTACAAGATCAGGAGAGCTTTGCCTCCAGCAGTATCCTTCCTTTTACTGTGCAATCCAAGTCCTTCTCAAGCCATTTCGCAGGGACAGCCAGCGCAGCGGCCGGCGGCCAAAGCCCACTTGCCCTGCCAGGAGGAGGTTCCCCGGGGGGGGAGGCAGCCTGAGGAGGGGGCTTGCCAGTGTACAGTTGTCCACGCCCTGCTGCCTCCCCGCACTGGCAGCGCCCCGCCAGAACCCCCCACGGTGGGGGGCAGCCACCCACTCACCCGCCTGATGTTCTATGCAACGAAATAACACGACTCCAGAACAAGACCTGTGAATAGCTAATCAGTTCAATGTCACGCCCAAGGGTTCCATCGCAAAGCGTGCCACCCAGCGACCCAAGAACTACTCTGTACCGACCACCCGTGCATATGAATTCATGGCATGTTCGACCCACGGAGGGCCACTTTGCCAAAGGGCAGCCCTAGCGCCTGTGACCGTCTGTCCCGTCGTAGAGCATGGCTTTCTACTTCTCTGCACGGTTCCACCCGCCTTTCAGTGCTTGCTGTTCGTTGCCTGGACTTTTCTTTTTTTCTTTTCCATCAGTCCATCGCTGTACTGAAAGCTCTTAGCAGATTATGCACTTGTGATCGAGGACACGGTTGCCGCGGGAAGCCAATGCTCCGTGGCAGGTTCCTCACTGAGGGCTCTGCCGCTTCCCAAGGCTCGGGGTGGGGGAGAGGCTGGTGGCTGTGAGATGGGGAGTCAGTGTAGCACTCTCAGGGTGCAGCCCCACGGCGGAGAGCCCCATCCCCATGCACACCCCCCACCTCTCCCCGCTGTGC
>NW_008671458.1:1772-2070 GCF_000695815.1 Acanthisitta chloris | reverse complement strand
GCACGCGGGACCGAGACCCCCGCTGGGGCCTACCTTGCTGCCCGAGCACATCTGCCACCTTGCCTTCGTGCCTGCCAGGACCAGGGGCACATAGTCCCCCTGCCGGGCCAGGCTCCCAGCCCGAATTGTGGCAGTCTGCTAGCCGGGCACGCGGGACCGAGACCCCCGCTGGGGCCTACCTTGCTGCCCGAGCACATCTGCCACCTTGCCTTCGTGCCTGCCAGGACCAGGGGCACATAGTCCCCCTGCCGGGCCAGGCTCCCAGCCCGAATTGTGGCAGTCTGCTAGCCGGGGGGGT
>NW_008671458.1:363-1576 GCF_000695815.1 Acanthisitta chloris | reverse complement strand
GTGGGGGCGTGCAAAGACCAAGGGCCGAGCATGGCTGGGCGCCATTTCCAGCGGTAAGTGCGATGCCGGGTGCACTCCCTCTGAACATTGTGACGGTGTGTGTGTCTGCTGTGCTCTGTGCCACCTGTAGTGACCCTGTACTGTGCCGTACCGTGCTGTACCGTGCCGTACCACCCCCGCCGCTGTGTCGTGACTCCCTCCCAGAAGCTGCCCCCTCACCAGGTGTTTCTGTGGGAACAGAATAAAAAGGACTTGACACAAACCATGGACTGGCCCCAGTTCCTCCCTGACTGTGCTGTAGGGCGTGGAGATTTGGGACCCCTGGCACAATGTGAGTGGTTGGGATGGAAGCCCCACGGGACTAGTTGGCATCAAGCACCAGTGGGCTTTGCAGCCCACACCTGGGCTGCTGGGATGGGAGTCCCTGTGGACATCAAGGACACAATCCCACCCCCCTGGTTAGGCTGCTGGGTCCAGTGGGCTCCCAGGGGCGCAATCCCCCTTGGCTGAGCTGCTGGGCTGGAGGTCCCTGTGCCTCCCAAGGGCCTGACTGTGCATAGAGCTGTGCATAGTGCCTCCATGCTGCACCCGCATGGTGGGGAAACCAGCTGCTGTCTCAGAGGGGACCCCATGAGCGATTGGGTGTCCCTGGACAGGGATGGACGCTGGGACACCTGGGGGACATGTGGGGCGTGGAGCTGAGGGGATTGAGTGCAGCATCAGCAAGTTTGCAGATGACACAAAGTTGGGGGGGCAGCTATTGATCTGCTGGAAGGCAGGAGGGCTCTGCAGAGGGACCTGGATAGGCTGGAGGGATGGGCTGATTCCAACGGGATGAGGTTTAACAAGGTCAAGTGTTGGTCCTGCATTTGGCCATAACAATCCCATGCAGCACTACAGGCTGGGGACAGAGTGGCCGGAGAGGAGCCAGGCAGAAAGGGATCTGGGAGTTTGGATAGATAGAAAGCTGAACATGAGCCAGCAGTGTGCTCAGGGGGCCAAGAAGGTCAATGGCATCCTGGGCTGGATCAGGAACAGTGTGGTCAGCAGGACCAGGGAGGTGATTCTGCCCCTGGACTCGGCGCTGGTGAGGCCACACCTTGAGTACTGTGTGCAGTTCTGGGCTCCTCAGTTCAGGAGGGATATTGAGGTACTGGAGCAGGTGCAGAGAAGAGCAATGAGGCTGGGGAAGGGCCTCGAGGACAAGGCCAAT
>NW_008671458.1:0-352 GCF_000695815.1 Acanthisitta chloris | reverse complement strand
GGGGGTGTTCAGCCTGGAGAAGAGGAGGCTCAGGGGAGACCTTATCACCCTCTGCAACTCCCTGACAGGAGGCTGGAGTCAGGTGAGGGTTGGTCTCTTCAGCCAGGCATCTAGCAGTAGGACAAGAGGGCACAGACTCAAGCTCTGCTAGGGGAGGTTTAGGAAGAGATTTTTTCCAGAGAGAGTGCTCAGGCACTGGAATGTGCTGCCCGTGGAGGTGGTGGATTCCCCATCCCTGGAGGTTTTCTGGACGAGTCTGGCTGTGGCGCTGAGCGCACGGTCTGATAACGGCGGTTGGGCCGCGCTCGGTATTCCTGGGGGTCTGTTCCAACCTGGTTGATTCTAGGATTCT
>NW_008671457.1:4607-4808 GCF_000695815.1 Acanthisitta chloris | reverse complement strand
AGAGTGCCGGAGGTGCCGCAGTTCACACGCCGCTCCCGAGCGCTCAGCGGTGTCACCACTAGTTTACACCTTGCTGTGCAGAGCCCCACGGCTCTCTGAGTTTACCAGCTGTTGGTTGGTTTGGAGCCTCCCATGAGCTGAGAGAGCTTTCCTGCTCCTGCGAGGCCAAGGGAACAGGTTAATTATTAGTTGCGGGTGGAA